>NC_138974.1:145893255-145913255 GCF_055761805.1 Camellia sinensis | reverse complement strand
GCATCTCCCGAGGGACATGGAGGAATGCACCAGTGGAGTTCGCTGCACAGGCAGGGATCCGTCCAACTCGCACAAACCGAACACAACTCACGCGCCACGACGTACACTGTGCACCAGCCCCCCAAAACGAATCACACCCCGAAGGACTAAGAAGCCCGACGAACGCGCAAAAACATTTAGAGAGGCCGAGCAAGCACCGGTTAGCGCGAATGCAAATAACAAACTCAACAGGCAACTTTCGAGGGACATACTTCTCGCAACAAGCTTCCACAAGGAAAGCACAGGCAACTCGTTCGCACGCCAAAGCCAACCAAATGGCAATTTAACCGAGGGACATGCATTTCGCAAGGCAACTTGTAGAATTACCCGAGGGACATGGCATGCTTGCCAAGGCCGTGGCTTGGCATGCTTGCCAAGGCCGTGGCATGACATGCTGCTGGCCAAGGCCGGGGCATGCCATGCTGCTGGACAAGGCCGTGGCAAGACATGCTGATGGCCGAGGCCGTGGCAAGGCATGCTGATGGCCGAGGCCGTGGCAAGGCATGCTGATGGCCGAGGCCGTGGCAAGGCATGCTGATGGCCGAGGCCGTGGCGTGGCATGCCATGCTGCTGGACGAGGCCGTGGCAAGGCATGCTGCTGGCCAAGGCGTTGGCATGGCATGCTGCTGACCAAGGCTTGGGCTTGCCATGCTGCCGGCCAAGGCCGCGGCATGGCATGCTGCCGGCCAAGGCCGGGGCAGGGCATGCTGCTGGCCAAGGCTTTGGCATGCCATGTTGCTGGCCAAGGCCGTGGCATGGCATGCTGCTGGCCAAGGCCGGGGCATGGCAAGCTGCTGGCCAAGGTCGTGGCATGGCACGCTGCTGGCCAAGGCCGGGGCATGGCAAGCTGCTGGCCATGGCCGTGGCATGACAAGCTTGCCAAGGCCGGGGCATGGCGTGCTGCTGGCCAAGGCTTTGGCATGCCATGTTGCTGGCCAAGGCTGTGGCATGGCATGCTGCTGGCCAAGGCCGTGGCATGACATGCTGGCGAAGGCCGGGGCATGGAATGCTGCTGGCCAAGGCCGTGGCATGGCATGCTGCTGGCCAAGGCCGTGGCATGACATGCTTGCCAAGGCCAGGGCATGGCATGCTGCTGGCCAAGGCTTTGGCATGCCATGTTGCTGGCCAAGGCTGTGGCATGGCATGCTGGCCTAGGCCAACGTGCCACCGCCACCACCGCGGGCCGCCACTAGACGCATCCCGTGCTTGGCTATGTAGTTTCGATGCCACAAGCCAATGCCACAAGCCAAGCGATGGCATGTGCCAAGCGCCCGCCTAGGCATAGGCGTGGCCTGTGGCCTGGCCATGCTGGCCAGCCTTAAGGGAGGTGCCCCCCCCTTATAATAGCCTGTTAAGCCCTTTTCAATCTGGCAGGAGGAAACATCAACCATGTTTGAGGAGTCATAATGGGGTTTTTTTAAAAAGTAATGGTTTTTTGCCAAAACTTTCAACATGAAAGTTGTATGAAATAATTTAATACACCATAAAAAAAATTACAAAAAAATATTTGGCCACCGGAATATTTTATTTTAATTTATTTCAATTTTAATACTTAAAAAATAATAAACATTACTAAAAATACTCAAAAAATTCTAGAAAAATTCCAACAATTATAAGATGAGGCACTAGTAATTATAGTAATTTTTTCAATTATTTTTTTATTTTTTATTTATTTTATTATAATTTTTATGAGTAAATAAATAATTAAAAAGCCCAACGAACGTGCAAAAACTCTTAGAGAAACCGAGCAAGCATCGGATAGCTCGAATGCAACAGGCAACTTCCGAGGGACATACTTTTCCCAACAAGCTTCCACTGGGGAAAGCACTAGCAACGTGTTCGCAAGTCAAAGGCAACCAAACGGCTATTACCCGAGGGACATGCATTTCGCAGGGCAACATATACGTAAGTCAAAGCCAAACCAAATGGCAATTACACGAGGGACAGGATTGCTTGCCAAGGGCGTGGCATGCGATGTTCTAGCCCAAGGCCAAGGCACGCCACGCTGCGGGACAAGGCCGTGGCAAGACATGCGGCTGGGCTTGGCCTTGGCATGGCATGCCGCTGGCCTTGGCTGGGCAGCGTTGGCCTTGGCATGGAATGTTGCTGGCTTCGGATGGGCTGCCTTGGCCTTGGCCTTGGCCTTGGCATGGCATGCTGCTGGCCTTGGCCTTGGCATGGCATGCTGCTGGCTTTGGCTGGGCTGCCTTCCCCGGGCCATGCCATGCTGCTGGCCTTGGCCTTGGCATGGCATGCTGCTGGCTTTGGCTGGGCTGCCTTGGCCGTGGCATGGCATGGCATGCTGCTGGCCTTGGCCTTGGCATGGCATGCTGCTGGCTTTGGCTGGCCTGCCTTCGCCGTGGCATGGCATGCTGCTGGCCTTGGCCTTGGCATGGCATGCTGCTGGCTTTGGCTGGGCTGCCTTGGCCGTGGCATGGCATGCAGCTGCCTAGGCCTTGGCATGGCATGCTGCTGGCTTTGGCTGGGCTGCCTTGGCCTTGGCATGGCATGCTGCTGGCCTTGGCTTGGCATGGCATGCTGCTGGCTTTGGCTGGGCTGCCTTGGCCGTGGCATGCCATGCTGCTGGCTTTGGCTGGCCTGCCTTGGCCTTGGCATGGCATGCTGCTGGCCTTGGCTTGGCATGGCATGCTGCTGGCTTTGGCTGGCCTGCCTTGGCCGTGGCATGGCATGCTGCTGGCCTTGGCCTTGGCATGGCATGCTGCTGGCATTGGCCGGCCTGCCTTGGCCGTGGCATGGCATGCTGCTGGCCTTGGCTTGGCATGGCATGCTGCTGGCTTTGGCTCGCCTGCCTTGGCCGTGGCATGCCATGCTGCTGGCCTTGGCCTTGGCATGGCATGCTGCTGGCTTTGGCTGGCCTGCCTTGGCCGTGGCATGGCATGCTGCTGGCCTTGGCCTTGGCATGGCATGCTGCTGGCTTTGGCTGGGCTGCCTTGGCCGTCGCATGCCATGCTGCTGGCCTTGGCCTTGGCATGGCATGCTGCTGGCTTTGGCTGGGCTGCCTTGGCCGTGGCATGGCATGCTGCTGGCCTTGGCCTTGGCATGGCATGCTGCTGGCTTTGGCTGGGCTGCCTTGGCCTTGGCATGGCATGCTGCCGGCCTTGGCTTGGCATGGCATGCTGCTGGCTTTGGCTGGCCTGCCTTGGCCGTGGCATGGCATGCTGCTGGCCTTGGCCTTGGCATGGCATGCTGCTGGCCTTGGCTGGGCGGCCTTGGCCTTGGCATGGCATGCTGCTGGCCTTGGCTTGGCATGGCATGCTGCTGGCTTTGGCTGGCCTGCCTTGGCCGTGGCATGGCATGCTGCTGGCCTTGGCCTTGGCATGGCATGCTGCTGGCTTTGGTTGGCCTGCCTTGGCCGTGGCATGGCATGCTGCTGGCCTTGGCCTTGGCATGGCATTCTGCTGGCTTTGGCTGGGCTGCCTTGGCCGTGGCATGGCATGCTGCTGGCCTTGGCCTTGGCATGGCATGCTGCTGGCTTTGGCTGGGCGGCCTTGGCCTTGGCATGGCATGCTGCTGGCCTTGGCTTGGCATGGCATGCTGGTGGCTTTGGCTGGCCTGCCTTGGCCGTGGCATGGCATGCTGCTGGCCTTGGCCTTGGCATGGAATGCTGCTGGCTTTGGCTGGGCTGCCTTGGCCGTGGCATGGCATGCTGCTGGCCTTGGCCTTGGCCTTGGCATGGCATGCTGCTGGCTTTGGCTGGGCTGCCTTGGCCTTGGCATGGCATGCTGCTGGCCTTGGCTTGGCATGGCATGCTGCTGGCTTTGGCTGGCCTGCCTTGGCCGTGGCATGGCATGCTGCTGGCCTTGGCCTTGGCATGGCATGCTGCTGGCTTTGGCTGGCCTGCCTTGGCCGTGGCATGGCATGCTGCTGGCCTTGGCCTTGGCATGGCATGCTGCTGGCTTTGGCTGGGCTGCCTTGGCCGTGGCATGGCATGCTGCTGGCCTTGGCCTTGGCCTGGCATGCTGCTGGCTTTGGCTGGGCTGCCTTGGCCTTGGCATGGCATGCCGCTGGCCTTGGCCTTGGCATGGCATGCTACTGGCTTTGGCTGGGCTGCCTTGGCCGTGGCATGGCATGCTGCTGGCCTTGGCCTTGGCATGGCATGCTGCTGGCTTTGGCAGGGCTGCCTTGGCCTTGGCATGGCATGCTGCTGGCCTTGGCTTGGCATGGCATGCTGCTGGCTTTGGCTGGCCTGCCTTGGCCGTGGCATGGCATGCTGCTGGCCTTGGCCTTGGCATGGCATGCTGCTGGCTTTGGCTGGGCTGCCTTGGCCGTGGCATGGCATGCTGCTGGCCTTGGCCTTGGCATGGCATGCTGCTGGCTTTGGCTGGCCTGCCTTGGCCGTGGCATGGCATGCTGCTGGCCTTGGCCTTGGCATGGCATGCAGCTGGCTTTGGCTGGGCTGCCTTGGCCTTGGCATGGCATGCTGCTGGCCTTGGCTTGGCATGGCATGCTGCTGGCATTGGCTTGCCTGCCTTGGCCGTGGCATGGCATGTTGCTGGCCTTGGCCTTGGCATGGCATGCTGCTGGCTTTGGCTGGGCTGCCTTGGCCGTGGCATGGCATGCTGCTGGCCTTGGCCTTGGCATGGCATGCTGCTGGCTTTGGCTGGGCTGCCTTGGCCTTGGCATGGCATGCTGCTGGCCTTGGCTTGGCATGGCATGCTGCTGGCTTTGGCTGGCCTGCCTTGGCCGTGGCATGGCATGCTGCTGGCCTTGGCC
This sequence comes from Camellia sinensis, assembly GCF_055761805.1. Lineage (NCBI taxonomy): Eukaryota > Viridiplantae > Streptophyta > Magnoliopsida > Ericales > Theaceae > Camellia > Camellia sinensis. Next base: position 145,908,482 of record NC_138974.1, on the reverse strand, counting down.
TTGGCATGGCATGCTGCTGGCTTTGGCTGGGCTGCCTTGGCCGTGGCATGGCATGCTGCTGGCCTTGGCCTTGGCATGGCATGCTGCTGGCTTTGGCTGGGCTGCCTTGGCCGTGGCATGGCATGCTGCTGGCCTTGGCCTTAGCATGGCATGCTGCTGGCTTTGGCTGGGCTGCCTTGGCCTTGGCATGGCATGCTGCTGGCCTTGGCTTGGCATGGCATGCTGCTGGCTTTGGCTTGCCTGCCTTGGCCGTGGCATGGCATGCTGCTGGCCTTGGCCTTGGCATGGCATGCTGCTGGCTTTGGCTGGCCTGCCTTGGCCGTGGCATGGCATGCTGCTGGCCTTGGCCTTGGCATGGCATGCTGCTGGCTTTGGCTGGGCTGCCTTGGCCGTGGCATGCCATGCTGCTGGCCTTGGCCTTGGCATGGCATGCTGCTGGCTTTGGCTGGGCTGCCTTGGCCGTGGCATGGCATGCTGCTGGCCTTGGCCTTGGCATGGCATGCTGCTGGCCTTGGCTGGGCTGCCTTGGCCTTGGCATGGCATGCTGCTGGCTTGGCTTGGCATGGCATGCTGCTGGCTTTGGCTGGCCTGCCTTGGCCGTGGCATGGCATGCTGCTGGCCTTGGCCTTGGCATGGCATGCTGCTGGCTTTGGCTGGGCTGCCTTGGCCTTGGCATGGCATGCTGCTGGCCTTGGCTTGGCATGGCATGCTGCTGGCTTTGGCTGGGCTGCCTTGGCCGTGGCATGGCATGCTGCTGGCTTTGGCAGGCCTGCCTTGGCCGTGGCATGGCATGCTGCTGGCCTTGGCCTTGGCATGGCATGCTGCTGGCTTTGGCTGGGCTGCCTTGGCCGTGGCATGGCATGCTGCTGGCCTTGGCCTTGGCATGGCATGCTGCTGGCTTTGGCTGGGCTGCCTTGGCCTTGGCATGGCATGCTGCTGGCCTTGGCTTGGCATGGCATGCTGCTGGCTTTGGCTGGGCTGCCTTGGCCGTGGCATGGCATGCTGCTGGCTTTGGCAGGCCTGCCTTGGCCGTGGCATGGCATGCTGCTGGCCTTGGCCTTGGCATGGCATGCTGCTGGCTTTGGCTGGGCTGCCTTGGCCGTGGCATGGCATGCTGCTGGCCTTGGCCTTGGCATGGCATGCTGCTGGCTTTGGCTGGGCTGCCTTGGCCTTGGCATGGCATGCTGCTGGCCTTGGCTTGGCATGGCATGCTGCTGGCTTTGGCTGGCCTGCCTTGGCCGTGGCATGGCATGCTGCTGGCCTTGGCCTTGGCATGGCATGCTGCTGGCTTTGGCTGGGCTGCCTTGGCCGTGGCATGGCATGCTGCTGGCCTTGGCCTTGGCATGGCATGCTGCTGGCTTTGGCTGGGCTGCCTTGGCCGTGGCATGGCATGCTGCTGGCCTTGGCCTTGGCATGGCATGCTGCTGGCTTTGGCTGGGCTGCCTTGGCCTTGGCATGGCATGCTGCTGGCCTTGGCTTGGCATGGCATGCTGCTGGCTTTGGCTTGCCTGCCTTGGCCGTGGCATGGCATGCTGCTGGCCTTGGCCTTGGCATGGCATGCTGCTGGCTTTGGCTGGGCTGCCTTGGCCGTGGCATGGCATGCTGCTGGCCTTGGCCTTGGCATGGCATGCTGCTGGCTTTGGCTGGGCTGCCTTGGCCGCGGCATGGCATGCTGCTGGCCTTGGCCTTGGCATGGCATGCTGCTGGCTTTGGCTGGGCTGCCTTGGCCGTGGCATGGCATGCTGCTGGCCTTGGCCTTGGCATGGCATGCTGCTGGCCTTGGCTGGGCTGCCTTGGCCTTGGCATGGCATGCTGCTGGCTTGGCTTGGCATGGCATGCTGCTGGCTTTGGCTGGCCTGCCTTGGCCGTGGCATGGCATGCTGCTGGCCTTGGCCTTGGCATGGCATGCTGCTGGCTTTGGCTGGGCTGCCTTGGCCTTGGCATGGCATGCTGCTGGCCTTGGCTTGGCATGGCATGCTGCTGGCTTTGGCTGGCCTGCCTTGGCCGTGGCATGGCATGCTGCTGGCCTTGGCCTTGGCATGGCATGCTGCTGGCTTTGGTTGGCCTGCCTTGGCCGTGGCATGGCATGCTGCTGGCCTTGGCCTTGGCATGGCATTCTGCTGGCTTTGGCTGGGCTGCCTTGGCCGTGGCATGGCATGCTGCTGGCCTTGGCCTTGGCATGGCATGCTGCTGGCTTTGGCTGGCCTGCCTTGGCCGTGGCATGGCATGCTGCTGGCCTTGGCCTTGGCATGGCATGCTGCTGGCTTTGGCTGGGCTGCCTTGGCCGGGGCATGGCATGCTGCTGGCCTTGGCCTTGGCATGGCATGCTGCTGGCTTTGGCTGGGCTGCCTTGGCCGCGGCATGGCATGCTGCTGGCCTTGGCCTTGGCATGGCATGCTGCTGGCTTTGGCTGGGCTGCCTTGGCCTTGGCATGGCATGCTGCTGGCCTTGGCTTGGCATGGCATGCTGCTGGCTTTGGCTTGCCTGCCTTGGCCGTGGCATGGCATGCTGCTGGCCTTGGCCTTGGCATGGCATGCTGCTGGCTTTGGCTGGCCTGCCTTGGCCGTGGCATGGCATGCTGCTGGCCTTGGCCTTGGCATGGCATGCTGCTGGCTTTGGCTGGGCTGCCTTGGCCGTGGCATGCCATGCTGCTGGCCTTGGCCTTGGCATGGCATGCTGCTGGCTTTGGCTGGGCTGCCTTGGCCGTGGCATGGCATGCTGCTGGCCTTGGCCTTGGCATGGCATGCTGCTGGCTTTGGCTGGGCTGCCTTGGCCGTGGCATGGCATGCTGCTGGCCTTGGCCTTGGCATGGCATGCTGCTGGCTTTGGCTGGGCTGCCTTGGCCTTGGCATGGCATGCTGCTGGCCTTGGCTTGGCATGGCGTGCTGCTGGCTTTGGCTGGCCTGCATTGGCCGTGGCCTGGCATGCTGCTGGCCTTGGCCTTGGCATGGCCTGCTGCTGGCTTTGGCTGGGCTGCCTTGGCCTTGGCACGGCATGCTGCTGGCCTTGGCTTGGCATGGCATGCTGCTGGCTTTGGCTGGCCTGCCTTGGCCGTGGCATGGCATGCTGCTGGCCTTGGCCTTGGCATGGCATGCTGCTGGCTTTGGCTGGCCTGCCTTGGCCGTGGCATGGCATGCTGCTGGCCTTGGCCTTGGCATGGCATGCTCCTGGCTTTGGCTGGGCTGCCTTGGCCGTGGCATGGCATGCTGCTGGCCTTGGCCTTGGCATGGCATGCTGCTGGCTTTGGCTGGGCTGCCTTGGCCGTGGCATGGCATGCTGCTGGCCTTGGCCTTGGCATGGCATGCTGATGGCTTTGGCTGGGCTGCCTTGGCCGTGGCATGGCATGCTGCTGGCCTTGGCCTTGGCCTTGGCATGGCATGCTGCTGGCTTTGGCTGGGCTGCCTTGGCCGTGGCATGCCATGCTGCTGGCCTTGGCCTTGGCATGGCATGCTGCTGGCTTTGGCTGGGCTGCCTTGGCCTTGGCATGGCATGCTGCTGGCCTTGGCTTGTGATGGCATGCTGCTGGCTTTTGCTTGGCATGGCATGCTGCTGGCTTTGGCTGGCCTGCCTTGGCCGTGGCATGGCAGGCTGCTGGCCTTGGCCTTGGCATGGCATGCTGCTGGCTTTGGCAGGCCTGCCTTGGCCGTGGCATGGCATGCTGCTGGCCTTGGCCTTGGCATGGCATGCTGCTGGCTTTGGCTGGGCTGCCTTGGCCGTGGCATGGCATGCTGCTGGCCTTGGCCTTGGCATGGCATGCTGCTGGCTTTGGCTGGGCTGCCTTGGCCGTGGCATGGCATGCTGCTGGCCTTGGCCTTGGCAGGGCATGCTGCTGGCTTAGGCTGGCCTGCCTTGGCCGTGGCATGGCTTGCTGCTGGCCTTGGCCTTGGCATGGCATGCTGCTGGCTTTGGCTGGGCTGCCTTGGCCGTGGCATGGCATGCTGCTGGCCTTGGCCTTGGCATGGCATGCTGCTGGCTTTGGCTGGGCTGCCTTGGCCTTGGCATGGCATGCTGCTGGCCTTGGCTTGGCGTGGCATGCTGCTGGCTTTGGCTGGCCTGCCTTGGCCGTGGCATGGCAAGCTGCTGGCCTTGGCCTTGGCATGGCATGCTGCTGGCCTTGGCCTTGGCATGGCATGCTGCTGGCTTTGGCTGGGCTGCCTTGGCCGTGGCATGGCATGGTGCTGGCCATGGCCTATGCATGGCATGCTGCTGGCTTTGGCTGGGCTGCCTTGGCCGTGGCATGGCATGCTGCTGGCCTTGGCCTTGGCATGGCATGCTGCGGGCTTTGGCTGGGCTGCCTTGGCCTTGGCATGGCATTGCATGGCATGCTGCTGGCTTTGCCTGGCCTGCCCTGGCCGTGGCATGGCATGCTGCTGGCCTTGGCCTTGGCATGGCATGCTGCTGGCTTTGCCTGGGCTGCCTTGGCCGTGGCATGGCATGCTGCTGGCCTTGGCCTTGGCATGGCATGCTGCTGGCTTTGGCTGGGCTGCCTTGGCCGTGGCATGGCATGCTGCTGGCCTTGGCGTTGGCATGGCATGCTGCTGGCTTTGGCTGGGCCGCCTTGGCCTTGGCATGGCATGCTGCTGGCCTTGGCTTGGCATGGCATGCTGCTGGCTTTGGCTGGCCTGCCTTCGCCGTGGCATGGCATGCTGCTGGCCTTTGCCTTGGCATGGCATGCTACTGGCCTTGGCCGTGGCATGGCATGCTGCTGGCCTTGGCCTTGGCATGGCATGCTGCTGGCTTTGGCTGGGCTGCCTTGGCCGTGGCATGCCATGCTGCTGGCCTTGGCCTTGGCATGGCATGCTGCTGGCTTTGGCTGGGCTGCCTTGGCCTTGGCATGGCATGCTGCTGGCCTTGGCTTGTGATGGCATGCTGCTGGCTTTGGCTTGGCATGGCATGCTGCTGGCTTTGGCTGGCCTGCCTTGGCCGTGGCATGGCAGGCTGCTGGCCTTGGCCTTGGCATGGCATGCTGCTGGCTTTGGCAGGCCTGCCTTGGCCGTGGCATGGCATGCTGCTGGCCTTGGCCTTGGCATGGCATGCTGCTGGCTTTGGCTGGGCTGCCTTGGCCGTGGCATGGCATGCTGCTGGCCTTGGCCTTGGCATGGCATGCTGCTGGCTTTGGCTGGGCTGCCTTGGCCGTGGCATGGCATGCTGCTGGCCTTGGCCTTGGCATGGCATGCTGCTGGCTTAGGCTGGCCTGCCTTGGCCGTGGCATGGCTTGCTGCTGGCCTTGGCCTTGGCATGGCATGCTGCTGGCTTTGGCTGGGCTGCCTTGGCCGTGGCATGGCATGCTGCTGGCCTTGGCCTTGGCATGGCATGCTGCTGGCTTTGGCTGGGCTGCCTTGGCCTTGGCATGGCATGCTGCTGGCCTTGGCTTGGCGTGGCATGCTGCTGGCTTTGGCTGGCCTGCCTTGGCCGTGGCATGGCAAGCTGCTGGCCTTGGCCTTGGCATGGCATGCTGCTGGCCTTGGCCTTGGCATGGCATGCTGCTGGCTTTGGCTGGGCTGCCTTGGCCGTGGCATGGCATGGTGCTGGCCATGGCCTTGGCATGGCATGCTGCTGGCTTTGGCTGGGCTGCCTTGGCCGTGGCATGGCATGCTGCTGGCCTTGGCCTTGGCATGGCATGCTGCTGGCTTTGGCTGGGCTGCCTTGGCCTTGGCATGGCATGGCATGGCATGCTGCTGGCTTTGCCTGGCCTGCCCTGGCCGTGGCATGGCATGCTGCTGGCCTTGGCCTTGGCATGGCATGCTGCTGGCTTTGGCTGGGCTGCCTTGGCCGTGGCATGGCATGCTGCTGGCCTTGGCCTTGGCATGGCATGCTGCTGGCTTTGGCTGGGCTGCCTTGGCCGTGGCATGGCATGCTGCTGGCCTTGGCCTTGGCATGGCATGCTGCTGGCTTTGGCTGGGCCGCCTTGGCCTTGGCATGGCATGCTGCTGGCCTTGGCTTGGCATGGCATGCTGCTGGCTTTGGCTGGCCTGCCTTCGCCGTGGCATGGCATGCTGCTGGCCTTTGCCTTGGCATGGCATGCTACTGGCCTTGGCCTTGGCATGGCATGCTGCTGGCCTTGGCCTTGGCATGGCATGCCGCTGGCTTTGGCTGGCCTGCCTTGGCCGTGGCATGGCATGCTGCTGGCCTTGGCCTTGGCATGGCATGCTGCTGGCTTTGGCTGGGCTGCCTTGGCCGTGGCATGGCATGCTGCTGGCCTTGGCCTTGGCATGGCATGCTGCTGGCTTCGGCTGGGCTGCCTTGGCCTTGGCATGGCATGCTGCTGGCCTTGGCTTGGCATGGCATGCTGCTGGCTTTGGCTGGCCTGCCTTGGCCGTGGCATGGCATGCTGCTGGCCTTGGCCTTGGCATGGCATGCTGCTGGCTTTGGCTGGGCTGCCTTGGCCGTGGCATGGCATGCTGCTGGCCTTGGCCTTGGCATGGCATGCTGCTGGCTTTGGCTGGGCTGCCTTGGCCGCGGCATGGCATGCTGCTGGCCTTGGCCTTGGCATGGCATGCTGCTGGCTTTGGCTGGGCTGCCTTGGCCTTGGCATGGCATGCTGCTGGCCTTGGCTTGGCATGGCATGCTGCTGGCTTTGGCTTGCCTGCCTTGGCCGTGGCATGCCATGCTGCTGGCCTTGGCCTTGGCATGGCATGCTGCTGGCTTTGGCTGGCCTGCCTTGGCCGTGGCATGGCATGCTGCTGGCCTTGGCCTTGGCATGGCATGCTGCTGGCTTTGGCAGGGCTGCCTTGGCCTTGGCATGGCATGCTGCTGGCCTTGGCTTGGCATGGCATGCTGCTGGCTTTGGCTGGCCTGCCTTGGCCGTGGCATGGCATGCTGCTGGCCTTGGCCTTGGCATGGCATGCTGCTGGCTTTGGCTGGGCTGCCTTGGCCGCGGCATGGCATGCTGCTGGCCTTGGCCTTGGCATGGCATGCTGCTGGCTTTGGCTGGGCTGCCTTGGCCGCGGCATGGCATGCTGCTGGCCTTGGCCTTGGCATGGCATGCTGCTGGCTTTGGCTGGGCTGCCTTGGCCTTGGCATGGCATGCTGCTGGCCTTGGCTTGGCATGGCATGCTGCTGGCTTTGGCTTGCCTGCCTTGGCCGTGGCATGCCATGCTGCTGGCCTTGGCCTTGGCATGGCATGCTGCTGGCTTTGGCTGGCCTGCCTTGGCCGTGGCATGGCATGCTGCTGGCCTTGGCCTTGGCATGGCATGCTGCTGGCTTTGGCTGGGCTGCCTTGGCCGTGGCATGCCATGCTGCTGGCCTTGGCCTTGGCATGGCATGCTGCTGGCTTTGGCTGGGCTGCCTTGGCCGTGGCATGGCATGCTGCTGGCCTTGGCCTTGGCATGGCATGCTGCTGGCTTTGGCTGGGCTGCCTTGGCCTTGGCATGGCATGCTGCTGGCCTTGGCTTGGCATGGCATGCTGCTGGCTTTGGCTGGCCTGCCTTGGCCGTGGGATGGCATGCTGCTGGCCTTGGCCTTGGCATGGCATGCTGCTGGCTTTGGCTGGGCTGCCTTGGCCTTGGCATGGCATGCTGCTGGCCTTGGCTTGGCATGGCATGCTGCTGGCTTTGGCTGGCCTGCCTTGGCCGTGGCATGGCATGCTGCTAGCCTTGGCCTTGGCATGGCATGCTGCTGGCTTTGGTTGGCCTGCCTTGGCCGTGGCATGGCATGCTGCTGGCCTTGGCCTTGGCATGGCATTCTGCTGGCTTTGGCTGGGCTGCCTTGGCCGTGGCATGGCATGCTGCTGGCCTTGGCCTTGGCATGGCATGCTGCTGGCCTTGGCCTTGGCATGGCATGCCGCTGGCTTTGGCTGGCCTGCCTTGGCCGTGGCATGGCATGCTGCTGGCCTTGGCCTTGGCATGGCATGCTGCTGGCTTTGGCTGGGCTGCCTTGGCCGTGGCATGGCATGCTGCTGGCCTTGGCCTTGGCATGGCATGCTGCTGGCTTCGGCTGGGCTGCCTTGGCCTTGGCATGGCATGCTGCTGGCCTTGGCTTGGCATGGCATGCTGCTGGCTTTGGCTGGCCTGCCTTGGCCGTGGCATGGCATGCTGCTGGCCTTGGCCTTGGCATGGCATGCTGCTGGCTTTGGCTGGGCTGCCTTGGCCGCGGCATGGCATGCTGCTGGCCTTGGCCTTGGCATGGCATGCTGCTGGCTTTGGCTGGGCTGCCTTGGCCGCGGCATGGCATGCTGCTGGCCTTGGCCTTGGCATGGCATGCTGCTGGCTTTGGCTGGGCTGCCTTGGCCTTGGCATGGCATGCTGCTGGCCTTGGCTTGGCATGGCATGCTGCTGGCTTTGGCTTGCCTGCCTTGGCCGTGGCATGCCATGCTGCTGGCCTTGGCCTTGGCATGGCATGCTGCTGGCTTTGGCTGGCCTGCCTTGGCCGTGGCATGGCATGCTGCTGGCCTTGGCCTTGGCATGGCATGCTGCTGGCTTTGGCTGGGCTGCCTTGGCCGTGGCATGCCATGCTGCTGGCCTTGGCCTTGGCATGGCATGCTGCTGGCTTTGGCTGGGCTGCCTTGGCCGTGGCATGGCATGCTGCTGGCCTTGGCCTTGGCATGGCATGCTGCTGGCTTTGGCTGGGCTGCCTTGGCCTTGGCATGGCATGCTGCTGGCCTTGGCTTGGCATGGCATGCTGCTGGCTTTGGCTGGCCTGCCTTGGCCGTGGGATGGCATGCTGCTGGCCTTGGCCTTGGCATGGCATGCTGCTGGCTTTGGCTGGGCTGCCTTGGCCTTGGCATGGCATGCTGCTGGCCTTGGCTTGGCATGGCATGCTGCTGGCTTTGGCTGGCCTGCCTTGGCCGTGGCATGGCATGCTGCTAGCCTTGGCCTTGGCATGGCATGCTGCTGGCTTTGGTTGGCCTGCCTTGGCCGTGGCATGGCATGCTGCTGGCCTTGGCCTTGGCATGGCATTCTGCTGGCTTTGGCTGGGCTGCCTTGGCCGTGGCATGGCATGCTGCTGGCCTTGGCCTTGGCATGGCATGCTGCTGGCTTTGGCTGGGCTGCCTTGGCCTTGGCATGGCATGCTGCTGGCCTTGGCTTGGCATGGCATGCTGCTGGCTTTGGCTGGGCTGCCTTGGCCGCGGCATGGCATGCTGCTGGCCTTGGCCTTGGCATGGCATGCTGCTGGCTTTGGCTGGCCTGCCTTGGCCTTGGCATGGCATGCTGCTGGCCTTGGCTTGGCATGGCATGCTGCTGGCTTTGGCTTGCCTGCCTTGGCCGTGGCATGCCATGCTGCTGGCCTTGGCCTTGGCATGGCATGCTGCTGGCTTTGGCTGGCCTGCCTTGGCCGTGGCATGGCATGCTGCTGGCCTTGGCCTTGGCATGGCATGCTGCTGGCTTTGGCTGGGCTGCCTTGGCCGTGGCATGGCATGCTGCTGGCCTTGGCCTTGGCATGGCATGCTGCTGGCTTTGGCTGGGCTGCCTTGGCCGTGGCATGGCATGCTGCTGGCCTTGGCCTTGGAATGGCATGCTGCTGGCTTTGGCTGGCCTGCCTTGGCCGTGGCATGGCATGCTGCTGGCCTTGGCCTTGGCATGGCATGCTGCTGGCTTTGGCTGGGCTGCCTTGGCCGTGGCATGCCATGCTGCTGGCCTTGGCCTTGGGGCTGGGCTGCCTTGGCTGCGGTTGTCATCACTAGACGTGCGTTGCGTGCGAAGGCGTGCAAAGGCGTGCGCGACCATGCGCGCAACACGCGCACCGTGGTCAAAAAGACCACGCGCGCGGTATTCGCACAGGCCACGCTGCCCACGCCGCCGGCATGCCAGGCCAGGCTGCCCTGGCCGGCTGCATGCCAGGCCGCCCAGGCCGTGCTGCCCAGGCCGGCTGCATGCCAGGCCGCCCAGGCCGTGCGCATGCCATGCCGTGCTGCCCAGGCCGGCTGCATGCCAGGCCGCCCAGGCCGTGCGCATGCCATGCCGTGCTGCCCACGCCGCGGGCATGCCAGCCCGGCTGCATGCCAGGCCGCCCAGGCCGTGCGCATGCCATGCCGTGCTGCCCACGCCGCGCGCATGCCAGGCCGCCCACGCCCGCGCGCATGCCACGCCATGCTGCTCTAGGCCGCGCCCAAGGCCGCGGTCCAGGCTGCGCAAGGCCGCGCCCAGGCCGCGCAAGGCCGCCCAAGGCCGCGCCCAGGCCGCGCAAGGCCGCGCCCAGGCCGCGCCCGAGCCGCCCAAGGCCGCGGTCCAGGCCGCCCAAGGCCGCGGCCGAGCCGCCCCAGGCCGCAGCCCAGGCCGCGGTCGAGCCGCAGTGCATGTAACCCAAGGCCGCAGCCCAGGCCGCGCCCAACATGGGGCGTACCTGACACTGCCTTGCCCTGGGCAAGGGAGGTGCCCCCCCCTTATAATAGCCTGTTAAGCCCTTTTCAATCTGGCAGGAGGAAACATCAAGCATGTTCGAGGAGTCATAATGGGGTTTTTTTAAAAAGTAATGGTTTTTTGCCAAAACTTTCAACATGAAAGTTGTAGGAAATAATTTAATACACCATAAAAAAAATTAAAAAAAATATTTTTTTACCGGAAATATTTTATTTTAATTTATTTCGATTTTAATACTTTAAAAATAATAAAAATTAATAAAAATGGTCAAAAAATTATGGAAAAATTCCAATAATTAAAGGATGATTCACTAGTAATTATAGAAATTATTAAATTATTTTTTCATTTTTTTTATTTTATTTTGATTTTTTTTGCCAAATAAGGACTTTAAAAATTCGAAAACCTCAAGGAAAATTGCAAAAAAATAGGGAATGACATTTAAAATTGATTGTAGTGCATTTTTAATTGTGTTGCACGGTTTGGATAAGATTATAAAAGAATCATGTTCAAAAAGATCGATCAAGGCGGTGGCATGCCATGGCCTTGGCCTTGGCCTTTGCCCGCGGCCTTGGCCTTGGCCTTGGCCATGCCTTGCACAGGGACTTGGCCTTGCCCACTGCCTTGGCCTTGGCCTTGGCCATGGCATGGCATGCTCGCCGAGGCCGTGGCATGCCTTGCTGCTAGCCAAGGCCGTGGCGTGGCATGCTCGCCGAGGCCGTGGCATGCCTTGCTGCTAGCCAAGGCCGTGGCGTGGCATGCTCGCCCAGCCCGTGGCATGCCATGCTCGCCCAGCCCGTGGCACGCCATGTTGGCCCAAGGCATTGGCATGGCATGCCGGCCAAGGCATGCTGGCCAACGCTGCACAAGGCGGTGCCATGGCATGGCATGCTGACCAAGACCGTGCCATGGCATGTTGGGCGACGCCGTAGCAAGGCATGCGGGCCGAGGCCGTGGCATGGCATGTTGGGCGACGCCGTAGCAAGGCATGCGGTCCGAGGCCGTGGCAAGACATGCGGGCCGTGGCATGGCATGGCATGCGGGCCGAGGCCGTGGCAGGACATGTTGGTCAAGGCTAAGGCATGGAACGCCGGGCAACGCGGTGGCATGGCATGCTGGGCAACGCGGTGGCAAGGCATGCGGGCCGGGGCCGTGGCATGGCATGTTGGGCAACGTCGTAGCAAGGCATGCGGGCCGAGGCCGTGGCATGGCATGCGGGCCGAGGCCGTGGCATTGCATGTTTGGCGACGCCGTCGCAAGGCATGCGGGCCGAGGCCGTGGCATGGCATGTTGGGCGACGCCGTAGCAAGGCATGCGGGCCGAGGCCGTGGCATGGCATGCGGGGCGAGGCCGTGGCATGGCAAGTTGGGCGACGTCGTGACAAGGCATGCTGGCCGAGGCTGTGGCAAGGCATGCGGGCCGAGGCCGTGGCAAGGCATGCGGGCCGAGGCCGTGGCGTGGCATGCGGGCCGAGGCCGTGGCTTGTCATGCGGGCCGAGGACGTGGCTTGGCATGCGGGCCGAGGCCGTGGCATGTCATGCGGGCCGAGGCCGTGGCATGGCATGCGGGCCGAGGCCGTGGCATGGCATGCGGGCCGAGGCCGTGGCATGGCATGCGGGCCGAGGCCGTGGCATGGCATGTTGGGCGACGCCGTGGCAAGGCATGCGGGCCGAGGCCGTGGCATGGCATGTTGGGCGACGCCGTCGCAAGGCATGCGGGCCGAGGCCGTGGCATGGCATGCGGGCCGTGGCCGTGGCAGGGCATGTTGGGCGACGCCGTGGCATGGCATGCGGGCCGAGGCCGTGGCATGGCATGTTTGGCAACGCCGTGGCAAGACATGCGGGCCGTGGCATGGCATGGCATGCGGGCCGAGGCCGTGGCATGGCATGTTGGGCAACGCCGTGGCAAGGCATGCGGGCCAAGGCCGTGGCATGGCATGCGGGCCGAGTCCGGGGCATGGCATGCGGGCCGAGGCCGTGGCATGTCATGCGGGCCGAGGCCGTGGCATGGCATGCGGGCCGAGGCCGTGGCATGGCATGTTGGGCGACGCCGTAGCAAGGCATGCGGGCCGAGGCCGTGCCTCGACATGTTGGCCAAGGCTAAGGCATGGCACGCCGGGCAACGCGGTGGCATGGCATGCAGGGCAACGCGGTGGCAAGGCATGCGGGCCGAGGCCGTGGCATGGCATGTTGGGCAACGCCGTAGCAAGGCATGCGGGCCGAGGCCGTGGCATGGCATGCGGGCCGTGGCCGTGGCATGGCATGTTGGGCGACGCCGTGGCATGGCATGCGGGCCGAGGCCGTGGCATGGCATGTTTGGCAACGCCGTGGCAAGACATGCGGGCCGTGGCAAGGCATGGCATGCGGGCCAAGGCCGTGGCATGGCATGTTGGGCAACGCCGTGGCAAGGCATGCGGGCCGAGGCCGTGGCATGGCATGCGGGCCGATGCCGTGGCATGGCATGTTGGGCGACGCCGTGGCAAGGCATGCGGGCCGAGGCCGTGGCATGGCATGTTGGGCAACGCCGTCGCAAGGCATGCGGGCCGAGGCCGTGGCATGGCATACGGGCCGTGGCCGTGGCATGGCATGTTGGGCGACGCCGTGGCATGGCATGCGGGCCGAGGCCGTGGCATGGCATGTTTGGCAACACCGTGGCAAGACATGCGGGCCGTGGCATGGCATGGCATGCGGGCCGAGGCCGTGGCATGGCATGTTGGGCAACGCCGTGGCAAGGCATGCGGGCCGAGGCCGTGGCATGGCATGCGGGCCGAGGCCGTGGCATGGCATGTTGGGCGACGCCGTCGCAAGGCATGCGGGCCGAGGCCGTGGCATGGCATGCGGGCCGAGGCCGTGGCATGTCATGCGGGCCGAGGCCGTGGCATGGCATGCGGGCCGAGGCCGTGGCATGGCATGCGGGCCGAGGCCGTGGCATGGCATGTTGGCCGACGCCGTGGCAAGGCATGCGGGCCGAGGCCGTGCCTCGACATGTTGGCCAAGGCTAAGGCATGGCACGCCGGGCAACGCGGTGGCGTGGCATGCAGGGCAACGCGGTGGCAAGGCATGCGGGCCGAGGCCGTGGCATGGCATGTTGGGCAACGCCGTAGCAAGGCATGCGGGCCGAGGCCGTGGCATGGCATGCGGGCCGAGGCCGTGGCATGGCATGCGGGCTGTGGCCGTGGCATGGCATGTTGGGCGACGCCGTGGCATGGCATGCGGGCCGAGGCCGTGGCATGGCATGTTTGGCATCGCCGTGGCAAGACATGCGGGCCGTGGCATGGCATGGCATGCGGGCCGAGGCCGTGGCATGGCATGTTGGGCAACGCCGTGGCAAGGCATGCGGGTCGAGGCCGTGGCATGGCATGCGTGCCGAGGCCGTGGCATGTCATGCGGGCCGAGGCCGTGGCATGGCATGCGGGCCGAGGCCTTGGCATGGCATGCGGGCCGAGGCCGTGGCATGGCATGTTGGGCGACGCCGTAGCAAGGCATGCGGGCCGAGGCCGTGCCTCGACATGTTGGCCAAGGCTAAGGCATGGCACGCCGGGCAACGCGGTGGCATGGCGTGCTGGGCAACGCGGTGGCAAGGCATGCGGGCCGAGGCCGTGGCATGGCATATTGGGCAACGCCGTAGCAAGGCATGCGGGCCGAGGCCGTGGCATGGCATGCGGGCCGAGGCCGTGGCATGGCATGTTGGGCGACGCCGTGGCATGGCATGCGGGCCGAGGCCGTGGCATGGCATGTTTGGCAACGCCGTGGCAAGACATGCGGGCCGTGGCATGGCATGGCATGCGGGCCGAGGCCGTGGCATGGCATGTTAGGCAACGCCGTGGCAAGGCATGCGGGCCGAGGCCGTGGCATGGCATGCGGGCCGAGGCCGTGGCATGTCATGCGGGCCGAGGCCGTGGCATGGCATGCGGGCCGAGGCCTTGGCATGGCATGCGGGCCGAGGCCGTGGCATGGCATGTTGGGCGACGCCGTAGCAAGGCATGCGGACCGAGGCCGTGCCTCGACATGTTGGCCAAGGCTAATGCATGGCACGCCGGGCAACGCGGTGGCATGGCATGCTGGACAACGCGGTGGCAAGGCATGCGGGCCGAGGCCGTGGCATGGCATGCTGGGCAACGCCGTAGCAAGGCTTGCGGGCCGAGGCCGTGGCATGGCATGCGGGCCGTGGCCGTGGCATGGCATGTTGGGCGACGCCGGGGCATGGCATGCGGGCCGAGGCCGTGGCATGGCATGTTTGGCAACGCCGTGGCAAGACATGCGGGCCGTGGCATGGCATGGCATGCGGGCCGAGGCCGTGGCATGGCATGTTGGGCAACGCCGTGGCAAGGCATGCGGGCCGAGGCCGTGGCATGGCATGCGGGCCGAGGCCGTGGCATGTCATGCGGGCCGAGGCCGTGGCATGGCATGCGGGCCGAAGCCGTGGCATGGCATGCGGGCCGAGGCCCTGGCATGGCATGCGGGCCGTGGCCGTGGCATGGCATGTTGGGCGACGCCGTAGCAAGGCATGCGGGCCGAGGCCGTGGCATGGCATGCGGGCCGAGGCCGTGGCATGGCATGTTGGGCGACGCCGTAGCAAGGCATGCGGGCCGAGGCCGTGGCTCGACATGTTGGCCAAGGCTAAGGCATTGCACGCCGGGCAACGCGGTGGCATGGCATGCTGGGCAACGCGGTGGCAAGGCATGCGGGCCGAGGCCGTGGCATGGCATGTTGGGCAACGCCGTGGCAAGGCATGCGGGCCGAGGCCGTGGCATGGCATGCGGGCCGAGGCCGTGGCATGTCATGCGGGCCGAGGCCGTGGCATGGCATGCGGGCCGAGGCCGTGGCATGGCATCCGGGCCGAGGCCGTGGCAAGGCATGCGGGCCGAGGCCGTGGCATGGCATGTTGGGCAACGCCGTGGCAAGGCATGCGGGCCGAGGCCGTGGCATGGCA
>NC_138974.1:145863255-145883255 GCF_055761805.1 Camellia sinensis | reverse complement strand
GGCCGTGGCTTGGCATGCTTGCCAAGGCCGTGGCATGACATGCTGCTGGCCAAGGCCGGGGCATGCCATGCTGCTGGACAAGGCCGTGGCAAGACATGCTGATGGCCGAGGCCGTGGCAAGGCATGCTGATGGCCGAGGCCGTGGCAAGGCATGCTGATGGCCGAGGCCGTGGCAAGGCATGCTGATGGCCGAGGCCGTGGCGTGGCATGCCATGCTGCTGGACGAGGCCGTGGCAAGGCATGCTGCTGGCCAAGGCGTTGGCATGGCATGCTGCTGACCAAGGCTTGGGCTTGCCATGCTGCCGGCCAAGGCCGCGGCATGGCATGCTGCCGGCCAAGGCCGGGGCAGGGCATGCTGCTGGCCAAGGCTTTGGCATGCCATGTTGCTGGCCAAGGCCGTGGCATGGCATGCTGCTGGCCAAGGCCGGGGCATGGCAAGCTGCTGGCCAAGGTCGTGGCATGGCACGCTGCTGGCCAAGGCCGGGGCATGGCAAGCTGCTGGCCATGGCCGTGGCATGACAAGCTTGCCAAGGCCGGGGCATGGCGTGCTGCTGGCCAAGGCTTTGGCATGCCATGTTGCTGGCCAAGGCTGTGGCATGGCATGCTGCTGGCCAAGGCCGTGGCATGACATGCTGGCGAAGGCCGGGGCATGGAATGCTGCTGGCCAAGGCCGTGGCATGGCATGCTGCTGGCCAAGGCCGTGGCATGACATGCTTGCCAAGGCCAGGGCATGGCATGCTGCTGGCCAAGGCTTTGGCATGCCATGTTGCTGGCCAAGGCTGTGGCATGGCATGCTGGCCTAGGCCAACGTGCCACCGCCACCACCGCGGGCCGCCACTAGACGCATCCCGTGCTTGGCTATGTAGTTTCGATGCCACAAGCCAATGCCACAAGCCAAGCGATGGCATGTGCCAAGCGCCCGCCTAGGCATAGGCGTGGCCTGTGGCCTGGCCATGCTGGCCAGCCTTAAGGGAGGTGCCCCCCCCTTATAATAGCCTGTTAAGCCCTTTTCAATCTGGCAGGAGGAAACATCAACCATGTTTGAGGAGTCATAATGGGGTTTTTTTAAAAAGTAATGGTTTTTTGCCAAAACTTTCAACATGAAAGTTGTATGAAATAATTTAATACACCATAAAAAAAATTACAAAAAAATATTTGGCCACCGGAATATTTTATTTTAATTTATTTCAATTTTAATACTTAAAAAATAATAAAAATTACTAAAAATACTCAAAAAATTCTAGAAAAATTCCAACAATTATAAGATGAGGCACTAGTAATTATAGTAATTTTCTCAATTATTTTTTTATTTTTTATTTATTTTATTATAATTTTTATGAGTAAATAAATAATTAAAAAGCCCAACGAACGTGCAAAAACTCTTAGAGAAACCGAGCAAGCATCGGATAGCTCGAATGCAACAGGCAACTTCCGAGGGACATACTTTTCCCAACAAGCTTCCACTGGGGAAAGCACTAGCAACGTGTTCGCAAGTCAAAGGCAACCAAACGGCTATTACCCGAGGGACATGCATTTCGCAGGGCAACATATACGTAAGTCAAAGCCAAACCAAATGGCAATTACACGAGGGACAGGATTGCTTGCCAAGGGCGTGGCATGCGATGTTCTAGCCCAAGGCCAAGGCACGCCACGCTGCGGGACAAGGCCGTGGCAAGACATGCGGCTGGGCTTGGCCTTGGCATGGCATGCCGCTGGCCTTGGCTGGGCAGCGTTGGCCTCGGCATGGAATGTTGCTGGCTTCGGATGGGCTGCCTTGGCCTTGGCCTTGGCCTTGGCATGGCATGCTGCTGGCTTTGGCTGGGCTGCCTTCCCCGGGCCATGCCATGCTGCTGGCCTTGGCCTTGGCATGGCATGCTGCTGGCTTTGGCTGGGCTGCCTTGGCCGTGGCATGGCATGGCATGCTGCTGGCCTTGGCCTTGGCATGGCATGCTGCTGGCTTTGGCTGGCCTGCCTTCGCCGTGGCATGGCATGCTGCTGGCCTTGGCCTTGGCATGGCATGCTGCTGGCTTTGGCTGGGCTGCCTTGGCCGCGGCATGGCATGCTGCTGGCCTTGGCCTTGGCATGGCATGCTGCTGGCTTTGGCTGGGCTGCCTTGGCCTTGGCATGGCATGCTGCTGGCCTTGGCTTGGCATGGCATGCTGCTGGCTTTGGCTGGGCTGCCTTGGCCGTGGCATGCCATGCTGCTGGCCTTGGCCTTGGCATGGCATGCTGCTGGCTTTGGCTGGCCTGCCTTGGCCTTGGCATGGCATGCTGCTGGCCTTGGCTTGGCATGGCATGCTGCTGGCTTTGGCTGGCCTGCCTTGGCCGTGGCATGGCATGCTGCTGGCCTTGGCCTTGGCATGGCATGCTGCTGGCTTTGGCCGGCCTGCCTTGGCCGTGGCATGGCATGCTGCTGGCCTTGGCCTTGAGATGGCATGCTGCTGGCTTTGGCTGTACTACCTTGGTCGTGGCATGCCATGCTGCTGGCCTTGGCCTTGGCGTGGCATGCTGCTGGCTTTGGCTGGGCTGCCTTGGCCGTGGCATGGCATGCTGCTGGCCTTGGCCTTGGCATGGCATGCTGCTGGCTTTGGCTGGGCTGCCTTGGCCGTGGCATGGCATGCTGCTGGCCTTGGCCTTGGCTTGGCATGCTGCTGGCTTTGGCTGGGCTGCCTTGGCCGTGGCATGGCATGCTGCTGGCCTTGGCCTTGGCATGGCATGCTGCTGGCTTTGGCTGGGCTGCCTTGGCCTTGGCATGGCATGCTGCTGGCCTTGGCTTGGCATGGCGTGCTGCTGGCTTTGGCTGGCCTGCATTGGCCGTGGCAGGGCATGCTGCTGGCCTTGGCCTTGGCATGGCATGCTGCTGGCTTTGGCTAGGCTGCCTTGGCCTTGGCACGGCATGCTGCTGGCCTTGGCTTGGCATGGCATGCTGCTGGCTTTGGCTGGCCTGCCTTGGCCGTGGCATGGCATGCTGCTGGCCTTGGCCTTTGCATGGCATGCTGCTGGCTTTGGCTGGCCTGCCTTGGCCGTGGCATGGCATGCTGCTGGCCTTGGCCTTGGCATGGCATGCTCCTGGCTTTGGCTGGGCTGCCTTGGCCGTGGCATGGCATGCTGCTGGCCTTGGCCTTGGCATGGCATGCTGCTGGCTTTGGCTGGGCTGCCTTGGCCGTGGCATGGCATGCTGCTGGCCTTGGCGTTGGCATGGCATGCTGATGGCTTTGGCTGGGCTGCCTTGGCCGTGGCATGGCATGCTGCTGGCCTTGGCCTTGGCATGGCATGCTGCTGGCTTTGGCTGGGCTGCCTTGGCCGTGGCATGCCATGCTGCTGGCCTTGGCCTTGGCATGGCATGCTGCTGGCTTTGGCTGGGCTGCCTTGGCCTTGGCATGGCATGCTGCTGGCCTTGGCTTGGGATGGCATGCTGCTGGCTTTGGCTTGGCATGGCATGCTGCTGGCTTTGGCTGGCCTGCCTTGGCCGTGGCATGGCAGGCTGCTGGCCTTGGCCTTGGCATGGCATGCTGCTGGCTTTGGCAGGCCTGCCTTGGCCGTGGCATGGCGTGCTGCTGGCCTTGGCCTTGGCATGGCATGCTGCTGGCTTTGGCTGGGCTGCCTTGGCCGTGGCATGGCATGCTGCTGGCCTTGGCCTTGGCATGGCATGCTGCTGGCTTTGGCTGGGCTGCCTTGGCCGTGGCATGGCATGCTGCTGGCCTTGGCCTTGGCATGGCATGCTGCTGGCTTTGGCTGGCCTGCCTTGGCCGTGGCATGGCTTGCTGCTGGCCTTGGCCTTGGCATGGCATGCTGCTGGCTTTGGCTGGGCTGCCTTGGCCGTGGCATGGCATGCTGCTGCCCTTGGCCTTCGCATGGCATGCTGCTGGCTTTGGCTGGGCTGCCTTGGCCTTGGCATGGCATGCTGCTGGCCTTGGCTTGGCATGGCATGCTGCTGGCTTTGGCTGGCCTGCCTTGGCCGTGGCATGGCAAGCTGCTGGCCTTGGCCTTGGCATGGCATGCTGCTGGCCTTGGCCTTGGCATGGCATGCTGCTGGCCTTGGCCTTGGCATGGCATGCTGCTGGCTTTGGCTGGGCTGCCTTGGCCGTGGCATGGCATGTTGCTGGCCATGGCCTTGGCATGGCATGCTGCCGGCTTTGGCTGGGCTGCCTTGGCCGTGGCATGGCATGCTGCTGGCCTTGGCCTTGGCATGGCATGCTGCTGGCTTTGGCTGGGCTGCCTTGGCCTTGGCATGGCATGCTGCTGGCCTTGGCTTGGCATGGCATGCTGCTGGCTTTGCCTGGCCTGCCCTGGCCGTGGCATGGCATGCCGCTGGCCTTGGCCTTGGCATGGCATGCTGCTGGCTTTGGCTGGGCTGCCTTGGCCGTGGCATGGCATGCTGCTGGCCTTGGCCTTGGCATGGCATGCTGCTGGCTTTGGCTGGGCTGCCTTGGCCGTGGCATGGCATGCTGCTGGCCTTGGCCTTGGCATGGCATGCTGCTGGCTTTGGCTGGGCTGCCTTGGCCTTGGCATGGCATGCTGCTGGCCTTGGCTTGGCATGGCATGCTGCTGGCTTTGGCTGGCCTGCCTTGGCCGTGGCATGGCATGCTGCTGGCCTTGGCCTTGGCATGGCATGCTACTGGCCTTGGCCTTGGCATGGCATGCTGCTGGCCTTGGCCTTGGCATGGCATGCCGCTGGCTTTGGCTGGCCTGCCTTGGCCGTGGCATGGCATGCTGCTGGCCTTGGCCTTGGCATGGCATGCTGCTGGCTTTGGCTGGGCTGCCTTGGCCGTGGCATGGCATGCTGCTGGCCTTGGCCTTGGCATGGCATGCTGCTGGCTTTGGCTGGGCTGCCTTGGCCTTGGCATGGCATGCTGCTGGCCTTGGCTTGGCATGGCATGCTGCTGGCTTTGGCTGGCCTGCCTTGGCCGTGGCATGGCATGCTGCTGGCCTTGGCCTTGGCATGGCATGCTGCTGGCTTTGGCTGGGCTGCCTTGGCCGGGGCATGGCATGCTGCTGGCCTTGGCCTTGGCATGGCATGCTGCTGGCTTTGGCTGGGCTGCCTTGGCCGCGGCATGGCATGCTGCTGGCCTTGGCCTTGGCATGGCATGCTGCTGGCCTTGGCCTTGGCATGGCATGCTGCTGGCTTTGGCTGGGCAGCCTTGGCCTTGGCATGGCATGCTGCTGGCCTTGGCTTGGCATGGCATGCTGCTGGCTTTGGCTTGCCTGCCTTGGCCGTGGCATGCCATGCTGCTGGCCTTGGCCTTGGCATGGCATGCTGCTGGCTTTGGCTGGCCTGCCTTGGCCGTGGCATGGCATGCCGCTGGCCTTGGCCTTGGCATGGCATGCTGCTGGCTTCGGCTGGGCTGCCTTGGCCGTGGCATGCCATGCTGCTGGCCTTGGCCTTGGCATGGCATGCTGCTGGCTTTGGCTGGGCTGCCTTGGCCGTGGCATGGCATGCTGCTGGCCTTGGCCTTGGCATGGCATGCTGCTGGCTTTGGCTGGGCTGCCTTGGCCTTGGCATGGCATGCTGCTGGCCTTGGCTTGGCATGGCATGCTGCTGGCTTTGGCTGGCCTGCCTTGGCCGTGGCATGGCATGCTGCTGGCCTTGGCCTTGGCATGGCATGCTGCTGGCTTTGGCTGGGCTGCCTTGGCCTTGGCATGGCATGCTGCTGGCCTTGGCTTGGCATGGCATGCTGCTGGCTTTGGCTGGCCTGCCTTGGCCGTGGCATGGCATGCTGCTGGCCTTGGCCTTGGCATGGCATGCTGCTGGCTTTGGTTGGCCTGCCTTGGCCGTGGCATGGCATGCTGCTGGCCTTGGCCTTGGCATGGCATTCTGCTGGCTTTGGCTGGGCTGCCTTGGCCGTGGCATGGCATGCTGCTGGCCTTGGCCTTGGCATGGCATGCTGCTGGCTTTGGCTGGGCTGCCTTGGCCTTGGCATGGCATGCTGCTGGCCTTGGCTTGGCATGGCATGCTGGTGGCTTTGGCTGGCCTGCCTTGGCCGTGGCATGGCATGCTGCTGGCCTTGGCCTTGGCATGGCATGCTGCTGGCTTTGGCTGGGCTGCCTTGGCCGTGGCATGGCATGCTGCTGGCCTTGGCCTTGGCATGGCATGCTGCTGGCTTTGGCTGGGCTGCCTTGGCCGTGGCATGGCATGCTGCTGGCCTTGGCCTTGGCATGGCATGCTGCTGGCTTTGGCTGGGCTGCCTTGGCCTTGGCATGGCATGCTGCTGGCCTTGGCTTGGCATGGCATGCTGCTGGCTTTGGCTTGCCTGCCTTGGCCGTGGCATGGCATGCTGCTGGCCTTGGCCTTGGCATGGCATGCTGCTGGCTTTGGCTGGCCTGCCTTGGCCGTGGCATGGCATGCTGCTGGCCTTGGCCTTGGCATGGCATGCTGCTGGCTTTGGCTGGGCTGCCTTGGCCGTGGCATGCCATGCTGCTGGCCTTGGCCTTGGCATGGCATGCTGCTGGCTTTGGCTGGGCTGCCTTGGCCGTGGCATGGCATGCTGCTGGCCTTGGCCTTGGCATGGCATGCTGCTGGCTTTGGCTGGGCTGCCTTGGCCTTGGCATGGCATGCTGCTGGCTTGGCTTGGCATGGCATGCTGCTGGCTTTGGCTGGCCTGCCTTGGCCGTGGCATGGCATGCTGCTGGCCTTGGCCTTGTGTCACGGGTTGCCTTGCAAGGCCAACTCCGTGACGTTTCGCTCGTGGTGGTGTAGCCATTTGAGTGCTCAAGAGTGGCCGTTGGAAGTGCCCCAACGTGGCCTAACATTGGCCCCAAGTAGCCCAAGGCATGTATGCCACCAATAGCCAACCAAAGACAAAGCCATAGCCCATATAAGTCATTATGACTCCTCAGACATGTATGATGTTTCCTCCTGCCAGATGAAGAAGGGCTTAACAAGCTACTATAAGGGGGTATGGTGTGCTGCCTACCAACCTCCCCGTCCAAACTGGACTTGAAGTGAGCAACCTTGGGGCAACTCAAGGGCGGGCTGTAGGCATCCAGAGGGGTGTCTAGAGTCTCCATGTGGGTTTGGGAGCCCCGTGGACGGTGCGAAGATGTAGGCACTGCGCGTCTCTCCCGAGTGAGAGGTCCACTATGTTGTTTCCATTATGCCACGCAATATGGTATCTTTGGGACTCGTCTTGGACCGAATGGGCTATCGAGGCACCACTAGAGGCCTCGTGTGCCAACTCTAGTGCTTGGTTTGGGTTCGACCTTGCACGAGGGGATCCCGTGGCTTAAAGCTAAGCGGTTGGAAGGCGACGCCGCATATGTGGGCTATCGAATGAAGGCATCAAGCTATGCAACGACTACGTCCAATGAGGGACTACATTATGCTACGAGCAAGCTACGGATTGAGACGTCGCTTTACTCATGCTACACGTTGGTGCAACGCTAAGGTGCGCAATGGCCTTAGGCGGAATCTAGCACGCGTGTTGGCACGAGGACTACGCCGTGGGCATGAGATTGGCCCTCGGTGGCTTGTGGGCTTCGCATGACCAAGTGGCCATCCAATATGCATCTATTGAGGCATGCTAGACCCTGCGACACTTCGAGACGCTGTTAAATACCCAACCGGCAACGTTGGCTTGTCAGCTAAGTTGAGGACCTTCGCTAGCACATTGTTGTGTGGCTAGGCGCCTTGATGACATAAACCTAAGTTGGGCGAGCACCTTGCTTGAAGTAAGCTTGGCGCTATGAAGCGACTTATGCCGTGCTTGGGGCACTTGAGGCATCAGGCCTACTTGTGGCATCCGGGTGAAGACGGAGCTTCTTGTGAAGTTGTTTTGCTTGACAAAGCATTGGGACCTAATGTTCAAACGGGTGAGATCATCAACACTCGATTTGTCAACGAGCAATGGCGGGCTTAAACTTGGTGGAGTTTGAGCGCCACACAGGCAAAAATTGATCCGCTGCGCCTCTAAAGGAGTCGGCCTGTGACAGTTGGTATCAGAGCTAGATCACTCATTTGGGGTGAGTTCGATCTAGAGCGGACATGCAGCTACTTTGTGATATCATTCTTCCGTGGACCCCGATGCAGCTGTTTGAAGGAGTATGCATGAAACTCATCCTGGGGGACGTGCTTGACATCCTAGACTCTAAACAAGACCGCCGTTGGTTTTCTGGTCAGGTTTGAACTATGGGAGCTAATTGGTGATGTCTTGGGGTATCCGTTCCTATTGTGCTATTCTTCGGTGATGCCTTGAATGCAGCAACCGTTCTCGAGGGTGCGAATTGAGCAACATTGTGGCAGCTAGTGTTTCCATGCTAACTTGGTGTTTCCCTCTCACTTTGTGGACTTGGTGAGCATTTCTACACTGTGGGCACACTGTGGCGCGAGTAAGCTACATCTGTGGACGGGTTGCTTCCTAACCAGCAGGGTTGGCATGATTGTGTTACTTTGTTGGCTACATGGGGATTTCTACTACAGTTTGGACATGTGGAATGCTTGTATCAGATTGTGGGCATGTGATCTTCAGCTATTGAGCCTTAGAGACGGATTTTCGTTGGCAGCCGTGCACATGCTATGGCATTATCACTGGTTTGCTTCAGGGGGCCTATGTTTCGACCGTTCGGGGTGGCATCTGCAACTTGTGCTTGTCAGTGGTTTTGCATCTTCAGACGCATGGTTGTTGACTTCTTAGAGGGTTCGTTCGGAAAAATATTCAAGACAAAATTTGAGATCTTGACTCCCGTGTGCAGAGGCACCGAGTGTACATGCTTGCTAGAGAGCAGGGTGATGGATGAAATCATCGTTGTTGGAGGACAACCATGTAGCGGGATTGTAAAGTCAGGACATGAGTTGGTGCCAGGATCAGCGCACCGTTTTGAGCAGCTTCATTGAGATGGCTAGTTTTGTGGGTGGCAGGAGCGGTGAGCCTTTGAAAGGCGAAATCTTTGAGTTTGAGGAGATAGCTGACTCGGGTGAAGGCAGTGGCCGAGATACTGGGCAGCATGAGTTAAATTCTAGCCAGAAGACATAAGTAGAGCCAGAGGGCTTGCCAGAGGGCACGAGCATGAGATTCAGCCGGTAGGCTACACTTTGCCAGAAGGCACGAGTTGAGCAAAGCCAGTGGGCTTCATTTCAGCCGGAGGGCTACACTTCTAATAGAGTATTGAAGTTTTGAGTTATAAGAGCATATTCAGCCGGTGGGCTACACTTTGCCAGAGGGCACGAGTTGAGCAAAGCCAATGGGCTTCATTTCAGCCAGAGGGCTACACTTCTATAAGAGCATTGAAGTTTTGGGTTATAAGTAAATATCCAGCCAGAGGGTTACCCATTGCCAGAGGGCATGAGTTTGAGTTCAGCCAGAGGGCTTCATTTTGCTAGAGAGCAACAGCCAGAGGGCATGAGTTTGAGTTCAGCCAGAGGGCTTCATTTTGCTAGAGAGCATGAGAAAATTTGAGTTTGCACAGAATGCATTAGCCAGGAGGCTACAACTTGCCAGAGGGCTTCAGCTAGAGTGCTTCAGAGATTGAGCTTGCCAGAGAGCAACAGCCAAGAGGGCTTCGAAGTTTGAGTTTGCCAGAGGGCAACAGCCAAGAGGGCTTCAGAGATTGAGTTTGCCAGAGGGCATCAGCCAGAAGGCTTTAGAGAGATGAGCTTGTGAATGAGCAGCAGCCAAAGGGCTTCCATTTCGCCAGAGGGCATAGTACAGAGATGCTTCAGTTTATTGAAGATATCAGCCAGGGGGCTTTGAGCTTGCCGGAGGGCATTGTTTGATCATTTTGAGGAGCAACTGATGATTTGCATTGAGTCGACGAGGGCGTCGACAACTCGAGTGGAGGAGGAAGTCGCGATGTGACGACCCACTACGAGTCAGCTCAGAGGAGTTTGAGTTTGCTCGGAGGAGCATTGGCAGAGAGGCCATTTGAGAAGAGGGCTCGAGAGGAGCATTGCTCGGAGGAGCATTGGCAGAGAGACCATTTTGAGTCAGCTCAGAGGAGCTTGAGTTTAGAGGAACATCGTCTACAGGAGTCAGCTCAGAGGAGCTTGAGTTTGCTCGGAGGAGCTTGAGTTTGCTCGGAGGAGCTTGAGTTTGCTTGGAGGAGCATTGGCAGAGAGGCCATTCGAGAAGAGGAGGGCTCAAGAAGAGCATTGCTCGGAGGAGCATTGGCAGAGAGGCCATTTTGAGTTAGCTCAGAGGAGCTTGAGTTTAGAGGAACATCGTCTAGTGGAGTCAGCTCAGAGGAGCATGAGTAGCTCAGAGGAGCTTGAGTTTGCAGAGGAGTTTGCTCAGAGAAGCATTGGCAGAGGCCATTGGAGAAGAGGGCTTGGCATTTCAAGAGTATTGGCAAAGGGCAGAGTTTAGAAACGCTCAGAGGAGCTTTGGCAGAGGCCATTTGAGAGAAGTCACCAGCAGAGGGTGCAACCAGCAGAGGGTGCAACAAGTGGAGTGCAGTTCAGCTGGGTTTGAGTAGAGAACAATGAGGGGAGCTTGGCTAAGGAGTTAGACGTTGAAGGTAGGCCGTCAACATAGAGGTGTTGGACTGATCAGAGGAGCCGGTACACGCACTGTAGCATCAGCTTTGTGCTACATCAACGAGGACGTTGATGGTTGAAGTGGAGGAGAGTGTCACGGGTTGCCTTGCAAGGCCAACTCCGTGACGTTTCGCTCGTGGTGGTGTAGCCATTTGAGTGCTCAAGAGTGGCCGTTGGAAGTGCCCCAACGTGGCCTAACATTGGCCCCAAGTAGCCCAAGGCATGTATGCCACCAATAGCCAACCAAAGACAAAGCCATAGCCCATATAAGTCATTATGACTCCTCAGACATGTATGATGTTTCCTCCTGCCAGATGAAGAAGGGCTTAACAAGCTACTATAAGGGGGTATGGTGTGCTGCCTACCAACCTCCCCGTCCAAACTGGACTTGAAGTGAGCAACCTTGGGGCAACTCAAGGGCGGGCTGTAGGCATCCAGAGGGGTGTCTAGAGTCTCCATGTGGGTTTGGGAGCCCCGTGGACGGTGCGAAGATGTAGGCACTGCGCGTCTCTCCCGAGTGAGAGGTCCACTATGTTGTTTCCATTATGCCACGCAATATGGTATCTTTGGGACTCGTCTTGGACCGAATGGGCTATCGAGGCACCACTAGAGGCCTCGTGTGCCAACTCTAGTGCTTGGTTTGGGTTCGACCTTGCACGAGGGGATCCCGTGGCTTCAAGCTAAGCGGTTGGAAGGCGACGCCGCATATGTGGGCTATCGAATGAAGGCATCAAGCTATGCAACGACTACGTCCAATGAGGGACTACATTATGCTACGAGCAAGCTACGGATTGAGACGTCGCTTTACTCATGCTACACGTTGGTGCAACGCTAAGGTGCGCAATGGCCTTAGGCGGAATCTAGCACGCGTGTTGGCACGAGGACTACGCCGTGGGCATGAGATTGGCCCTCGGTGGCTTGTGGGCTTCGCATGACCAAGTGGCCATCCAATATGCATCTATTGAGGCATGCTAGACCCTGCGACACTTCGAGACGCTGTTAAATACCCAACCGGCAACGTTGGCTTGTCAGCTAAGTTGAGGACCTTCGCTAGCACATTGTTGTGTGGCTAGGCGCCTTGATGACATAAACCTAAGTTGGGCGAGCACCTTGCTTGAAGTAAGCTTGGCGCTATGAAGCGACTTATGCCGTGCTTGGGGCACTTGAGGCATCAGGCCTACTTGTGGCATCCGGGTGAAGACGGAGCTTCTTGTGAAGTTGTTTTGCTTGACAAAGCATTGGGACCTAATGTTCAAACGGGTGAGATCATCAACACTCGATTTGTCAACGAGCAATGGCGGGCTTAAACTTGGTGGAGTTTGAGCGCCACACAGGCAAAAATTGATCCGCTGCGCCTCTAAAGGAGTCGGCCTGTGACACCTTGGCATGGCATGCTGCTGGCTTTGGCTGGGCTGCCTTGGCCTTGGCATGGCATGCTGCTGGCCTTGGCTTGGCATGGCATGCTGCTGGCTTTGGCTGGCCTGCCTTGGCCGTGGCATGGCATGCTGCTGGCCTTGGCCTTGGCATGGCATGCTGCTGGCTTTGGTTGGCCTGCCTTGGCCGTGGCATGGCATGCTGCTGGCCTTGGCCTTGGCATGGCATTCTGCTGGCTTTGGCTGGGCTGCCTTGGCCGTGGCATGGCATGCTGCTGGCCTTGGCCTTGGCATGGCATGCTGCTGGCTTTGGCTGGCCTGCCTTGGCCGTGGCATGGCATGCTGCTGGCCTTGGCCTTGGCATGGCATGCTGCTGGCTTTGGCTGGGCTGCCTTGGCCGGGGCATGGCATGCTGCTGGCCTTGGCCTTGGCATGGCATGCTGCTGGCTTTGGCTGGGCTGCCTTGGCCGCGGCATGGCATGCTGCTGGCCTTGGCCTTGGCATGGCATGCTGCTGGCTTTGGCTGGGCTGCCTTGGCCTTGGCATGGCATGCTGCTGGCCTTGGCTTGGCATGGCATGCTGCTGGCTTTGGCTTGCCTGCCTTGGCCGTGGCATGGCATGCTGCTGGCCTTGGCCTTGGCATGGCATGCTGCTGGCTTTGGCTGGCCTGCCTTGGCCGTGGCATGGCATGCTGCTGGCCTTGGCCTTGGCATGGCATGCTGCTGGCTTTGGCTGGGCTGCCTTGGCCGTGGCATGCCATGCTGCTGGCCTTGGCCTTGGCATGGCATGCTGCTGGCTTTGGCTGGGCTGCCTTGGCCGTGGGATGGCATGCTGCTGGCCTTGGCCTTGGCATGGCATGCTGCTGGCTTTGGCTGGGCTGCCTTGGCCGTGGCATGGCATGCTGCTGGCCTTGGCCTTGGCATGGCATGCTGCTGGCTTTGGCTGGGCTGCCTTGGCCTTGGCATGGCATGCTGCTGGCCTTGGCTTGGCATGGCGTGCTGCTGGCTTTGGCTGGCCTGCATTGGCCGTGGCATGGCATGCTGCTGGCCTTGGCCTTGGCATGGCCTGCTGCTGGCTTTGGCTGGGCTGCCTTGGCCTTGGCACGACATGCTGCTGGCCTTGGCTTGGCATGGCATGCTGCTGGCTTTGGCTGGCCTGCCTTGGCCGTGGCATGGCATGCTGCTGGCCTTGGCCTTGGCATGGCATGCTGCTGGCTTTGGCTGGCCTGCCTTGGCCGTGGCATGGCATGCTGCTGGCCTTGGCCTTGGCATGGCATGCTCCTGGCTTTGGCTGGGCTGCCTTGGCCGTGGCATGGCATGCTGCTGGCCTTGGCCTTGGCATGGCATGCTGCTGGCTTTGGCTGGGCTGCCTTGGCCGTGGCATGGCATGCTGCTGGCCTTGGCCTTGGCATGGCATGCTGATGGCTTTGGCTGGGCTGCCTTGGCCGTGGCATGGCATGCTGCTGGCCTTGGCTTGGCATGGCATGCTGCTGGCTTTGGCTGGCCTGCCTTGGCCGTGGCATGGCATGCTGCTGGCCTTGGCCTTGGCCTTGGCATGGCATGCTGCTGGCTTTGGTTGGCCTGCCTTGGCCGTGGCATGGCATGCTGCTGGCCTTGGCCTTGGCATGGCATGCTGCTGGCTTTGGCTGGGCTGCCTTGGCCGTGGCATGGCATGCTGCTGGCCTTGGCCTTGGCATGGCATGCTGCTGGCTTTGGCTGGGCTGCCTTGGCCTTGGCATGGCATGCTGCTGGCCTTGGCTTGGCATGGCGTGCTGCTGGCTTTGGCTGGCCTGCATTGGCCGTGGCAGGGCATGCTGCTGGCCTTGGCCTTGGCATGGCCTGCTGCTGGCTTTGGCTGGGCTGCCTTGGCCTTGGCACGGCATGCTGCTGGCCTTGGCTTGGCATGGCATGCTGCTGGCTTTGGCTGGCCTGCCTTGGCCGTGGCATGGCATGCTGCTGGCCTTGGCTTGGCATGGCATGCTGCTGGCTTTGGCTGGCCTGCCTTGGCCGTGGCATGGCATGCTGCTGGCCTTGGCCTTGGCATGGCATGCTGCTGGCTTTGGCTGGCCTGCCTTGGCCGTGGCATGGCATGCTGCTGGCCTTGGCCTTGGCATGGCATGCTCCTGGCTTTGGCTGGGCTGCCTTGGCCGTGGCATGGCATGCTGCTGGCCTTGGCCTTGGCATGGCATGCTGCTGGCTTTGGCTGGGCTGCCTTGGCCGTGGCATGGCATGCTGCTGGCCTTGGCCTTGGCATGGCATGCTGATGGCTTTGGCTGGGCTGCCTTGGCCGTGGCATGGCATGCTGCTGGCCTTGGCTTGGCATGGCATGCTGCTGGCTTTGGCTGGCCTGCCTTGGCCGTGGCATGGCATGCTGCTGGCCTTGGCCTTGGCCTTGGCATGGCATGCTGCTGGCTTTGGTTGGCCTGCCTTGGCCGTGGCATGGCATGCTGCTGGCTTTGGCTGGGCTGCCTTGGCCTTGGCATGGCATGCTGCTGGCCTTGGCTTGGCATGGCATGCTGCTGGCTTTGGCTGGCCTGCCTTGGCCGTGGCATGGCATGCTGCTGGCCTTGGCCTTGGCCTTGGCATGGCATGCTGCTGGCTTTGGTTGGCCTGCCTTGGCCGTGGCATGGCATGCTGCTGGCCTTGGCCTTGGCATGGCATTCTGCTGGCTTTGGCTGGGCTGCCTTGGCCGTGGCATGGCATGCTGCTGGCCTTGGCCTTGGCATGGCATGCTGCTGGCTTTGGCTGGCCTGCCTTGGCCGTGGCATGGCATGCTGCTGGCCTTGGCCTTGGCATGGCATGCTGCTGGCTTTGGCTGGGCTGCCTTGGCCGGGGCATGGCATGCTGCTGGCCTTGGCCTTGGCATGGCATGCTGCTGGCTTTGGCTGGGCTGCCTTGGCCGCGGCATGGCATGCTGCTGGCCTTGGCCTTGGCATGGCATGCTGCTGGCTTTGGCTGGGCTGCCTTGGCCTTGGCATGGCATGCTGCTGGCCTTGGCTTGGCATGGCATGCTGCTGGCTTTGGCTTGCCTGCCTTGGCCGTGGCATGCCATGCTGCTGGCCTTGGCCTTGGCATGGCATGCTGCTGGCTTTGGCTGGCCTGCCTTGGCCGTGGCATGGCATGCTGCTGGCCTTGGCCTTGGCATGGCATGCTGCTGGCTTTGGCTGGGCTGCCTTGGCCGTGGCATGGCATGCTGCTGGCCTTGGCCTTGGCATGGCATGCTGCTGGCTTTGGCTGGGCTGCCTTGGCCGTGGCATGGCATGCTGCTGGCCTTGGCCTTGGAATGGCATGCTGCTGGCTTTGGCTGGCCTGCCTTGACCGTGGCATGGCATGCTGCTGGCCTTGGCCTTGGCATGGCATGCTGCTGGCTTTGGCTGGGCTGCCTTGGCCGTGGCATGCCATGCTGCTGGCCTTGGCCTTGGGGCTGGGCTGCCTTGGCTGCGGTTGTCATCACTAGACGTGCGTTGCGTGCGAAGGCGTGCAAAGGCGTGCGCGACCATGCGCGCAACACGCGCACCGTGGTCAAAAAGACCACGCGCGCGGTATTCGCACAGGCCACGCTGCCCACGCCGCCGGCATGCCAGGCCAGGCTGCCCTGGCCGGCTGCATGCCAGGCCGCCCAGGCCGTGCTGCCCAGGCCGGCTGCATGCCAGGCCGCCCAGGCCGTGCGCATGCCATGCCGTGCTGCCCAGGCCGGCTGCATGCCAGGCCGCCCAGGCCGTGCGCATGCCATGCCGTGCTGCCCAGGCCGGCTGCATGCCAGGCCGCCCAGGCCGTGCGCATGCCATGCCGTGCTGCCCACGCCGCGGGCATGCCAGCCCGGCTGCATGCCAGGCCGCCCAGGCCGTGCGCATGCCATGCCGTGCTGCCCACGCCGCGCGCATGCCAGGCCGCCCACGCCCGCGCGCATGCCACGCCATGCTGCTCTAGGCCGCGCCCAAGGCCGCGGTCCAGGCTGCGCAAGGCCGCGCCCAGGCCGCGCAAGGCCGCCCAAGGCCGCGCCCAGGCCGCGCAAGGCCGCGCCCAGGCCGCCCAAGGCCGCGCCCAGGCCGCGCCCGAGCCGCCCAAGGCCGCCCAAGGCCGCGGTCCAGGCCGCCCAAGGCCGCGGCCGAGCCGCCCCAGGCCGCAGCCCAGGCCGCGGTCGAGCCGCAGTGCATGTAACCCAAGGCCGCAGCCCAGGCCGCGCCCAACATGGGGCGTACCTGACACTGCCTTGCCCTGGGCAAGGGAGGTGCCCCCCCTTATAATAGCCTGTTAAGCCCTTTTCAATCTGGCAGGAGGAAACATCAAGCATGTTCGAGGAGTCATAATGGGGTTTTTTTAAAAAGTAATGGTTTTTTGCCAAAACTTTCAACATGAAAGTTGTAGGAAATAATTTAATACACCATAAAAAAAATTAAAAAAAATATTTTTTTACCGGAAATATTTTATTTTAATTTATTTCGATTTTAATACTTTAAAAATAATAAAAATTAATAAAAATGGTCAAAAAATTATGGAAAAATTCCAATAATTAAAGGATGATTCACTAGTAATTATAGAAATTATTAAATTATTTTTTCATTTTTTTTATTTTATTTTGATTTTTTTTGCCAAATAAGGACTTTAAAAATTCGAAAACCTCAAGGAAAATTGCAAAAAAATAGGGAATGACATTTAAAATTGATTGTAGTGCATTTTTAATTGTGTTGCACGGTTTGGATAAGATTATAAAAGAATCATGTTCAAAAAGATCGATCAAGGCGGTGGCATGCCATGGCCTTGGCCTTGGCCTTTGCCCGCGGCCTTGGCCTTGGCCTTGGCCATGCCTTGCACAGGGACTTGGCCTTGCCCACTGCCTTGGCCTTGGCCTTGGCCTTGGCCTTGGCCATGGCATGGCATGCTCGCCGAGGCCGTGGCATGCCTTGCTGCTAGCCAAGGCCGTGGCGTGGCATGCTCGCCGAGGCCGTGGCATGCCTTGCTGCTAGCCAAGGCCGTGGCGTGGCATGCTCGCCCAGCCCGTGGCATGCCATGCTCGCCCAGCCCGTGGCACGCCATGTTGGCCCAAGGGATTGGCATGGCATGCCGGCCAAGGCATGCTGGCCAACGCTGCACAAGGCGGTGCCATGGCATGGCATGCTGACCAAGACCGTGCCATGGCATGTTGGGCGACGCCGTAGCAAGGCATGCGGGCCGAGGCCGTGGCATGGCATGTTGGGCGACGCCGTAGCAAGGCATGCGGTCCGAGGCCGTGGCAAGACATGCGGGCCGTGGCATGGCATGGCATGCGGGCCGAGGCCGTGGCAGGACATGTTGGTCAAGGCTAAGGCATGGAACGCCGGGCAACGCGGTGGCATGGCATGCTGGGCAACGCGGTGGCAAGGCATGCGGGCCGGGGCCGTGGCATGGCATGTTGGGCAACGTCGTAGCAAGGCATGCGGGCCGAGGCCGTGGCATGGCATGCGGGCCGAGGCCGTGGCATTGCATGTTTGGCGACGCCGTCGCAAGGCATGCGGGCCGAGGCCGCGGCATGGCATGTTGGGCGACGCCGTAGCAAGGCATGCGGGGCGAGGCCGTGGCATGGCATGCGGGGCGAGGCCGTGGCATGGCAAGTTGGGCGACGTCGTGGCAAGGCATGCTGGCCGAGGCTGTGGCAAGGCATGCGGGCCGAGGCCGTGGCAAGGCATGCGGGCCGAGGCCGTGGCGTGGCATGCGGGCCGAGGCCGTGGCTTGTCATGCGGGCCGAGGACGTGGCTTGGCATGCGGGCCGAGGCCGTGGCATGTCATGCGGGCCGAGGCCGTGGCATGGCATGCGGGCCGAGGCCGTGGCATGGCATGCGGGCCGAGGCCGTGGCATGGCATGCGGGCCGAGGCCGTGGCATGGCATGTTGGGCGACGCCGTGGCAAGGCATGCGGGCCGAGGCCGTGGCATGGCATGTTGGGCGACGCCGTCGCAAGGCATGCGGGCCGAGGCCGTGGCATGGCATGCGGGCCGTGGCCGTGGCAGGGCATGTTGGGCGACGCCGTGGCATGGCATGCGGGCCGAGGCCGTGGCATGGCATGTTTGGCAACGCCGTGGCAAGACATGCGGGCCGTGGCATGGCATGGCATGCGGGCCGAGGCCGTGGCATGGCATGTTGGGCAACGCCGTGGCAAGGCATGCGGGCCAAGGCCGTGGCATGGCATGCGGGCCGAGGCCGGGGCATGGCATGCGGGCCGAGGCCGTGGCATGTCATGCGGGCCGAGGCCGTGGCATGGCATGCGGGCCGAGGCCGTGGCATGGCATGCGGGCCGAGGCCGTGGCATGGCATGTTGGGCGACGCCGTAGCAAGGCATGCGGGCCGAGGCCGTGCCTCGACATGTTGGCCAAGGCTAAGGCATGGCACGCCGGGCAACGCGGTGGCATGGCATGCAGGGCAACGCGGTGGCAAGGCATGCGGGCCGAGGCCGTGGCATGGCATGTTGGGCAACGCCGTAGCAAGGCATGCGGGCCGAGGCCGTGGCATGGCATGCGGGCCGTGGCCGTGGCATGGCATGTTGGGCGACGCCGTGGCATGGCATGCGGGCCGAGGCCGTGGCATGGCATGTTTGGCAACGCCGTGGCAAGACATGCGGGCCGTGGCATGGCATGGCATGCGGGCCAAGGCCGTGGCATGGCATGTTGGGCAACGCCGTGGCAAGGCATGCGGGCCGAGGCCGTGGCATGGCATGCGGGCCGAGGCCGTGGCATGGCATGCGGGCCGATGCCGTGGCATGGCATGTTGGGCGACGCCGTGGCAAGGCATGCGGGCCGAGGCCGTGGCATGGCATGTTGGGCAACGCCGTCGCAAGGCATGCGGGCCGAGGCCGTGGCATGGCATACGGGCCGTGGCCGTGGCATGGCATGTTGGGCGACGCCGTGGCATGGCATGCGGGCCGAGGCCGTGGCATGGCATGTTTGGCAACGCCGTGGCAAGACATGCGGGCCGTGGCATGGCATGGCATGCGGGCCGAGGCCGTGGCATGGCATGTTGGGCAACGCCGTGGCAAGGCATGCGGGCCGAGGCCGTGGCATGGCATGCGGGCCGAGGCCGTGGCATGGCATGTTGGGCGACGCCGTCGCAAGGCATGCGGGCCGAGGCCGTGGCATGGCATGCGGGCCGAGGCCGTGGCATGTCATGCGGGCCGAGGCCGTGGCATGGCATGCGGGCCGAGGCCGTGGCATGGCATGCGGGCCGAGGCCGTGGCATGGCATGTTGGCCGACGCCGTGGCAAGGCATGCGGGCCGAGGCCGTGCCTCGACATGTTGGCCAAGGCTAAGGCATGGCACGCCGGGCAACGCGGTGGCGTGGCATGCAGGGCAACGCGGTGGCAAGGCATGCGGGCCGAGGCCGTGGCATGGCATGTTGGGCAACGCCGTAGCAAGGCATGCGGGCCGAGGCCGTGGCATGGCATGCGGGCCGAGGCCGTGGCATGGCATGCGGGCCGTGGCCGTGGCATGGCATGTTGGGCGACGCCGTGGCATGGCATGTGGGCCGAGGCCGTGGCATGGCATGTTTGGCATCGCCGTGGCAAGACATGCGGGCCGTGGCATGGCATGGCATGCGGGCCGAGGCCGTGGCATGGCATGTTGGGCAACGCCGTGGCAAGGCATGCGGGTCGAGGCCGTGGCATGGCATGCGTGCCGAGGCCGTGGCATGTCATGCGGGCCGAGGCCGTGGCATGGCATGCGGGCCGAGGCCTTGGCATGGCATGCGGGCCGAGGCCGTGGCATGGCATGTTGGGCGACGCCGTAGCAAGGCATGCGGGCCGAGGCCGTGCCTCGACATGTTGGCCAAGGCTAAGGCATGGCACGCCGGGCAACGCGGTGGCATGGCGTGCTGGGCAACGCGGTGGCAAGGCATGCGGGCCGAGGCCGTGGCATGGCATATTGGGCAACGCCGTAGCAAGGCATGCGGGCCGAGGCCGTGGCATGGCATGCGGGCCGAGGCCGTGGCATGGCATGTTGGGCGACGCCGTGGCATGGCATGCGGGCCGAGGCCGTGGCATGGCATGTTTGGCAACGCCGTGGCAAGACATGCGGGCCGTGGCATGGCATGGCATGCGGGCCGAGGCCGTGGCATGGCATGTTAGGCAACGCCGTGGCAAGGCATGCGGGCCGAGGCCGTGGCATGGCATGCGGGCCGAGGCCGTGGCATGTCA
>NC_138974.1:145835755-145853255 GCF_055761805.1 Camellia sinensis | reverse complement strand
AGCGCGAATGCAAGTAACAAGCGCAACAGGCAACTTTCGAGGGACATACTTTTCGCAACAAGCTTCCACTAGGAAAGCACAGGCAACTCGTTCGAACGTCAAAGCCAACCAAATGGCAATTACCCGAGGGACACGATTTTCGCAAGGCACCTTCCACTAGGGAAGCGCAGGCAACCCGAAGGCGAGTCGAAGACAACCTAAAGGCATCACCCGAGGGACATGGAGGAATGCACCAGTGGAGTTCGCTGCACAGGCAGGGATCCGTCCAACTCGCACAAACCGAACACAACTCACGCGCCACGACGTACACTGTGCACCAGCCCCCCAAAACGAATCACCCCCCGAAGGACCAGGAAGCCCGACGAACGCGCGAAAACATTTAGAGAGGCCGAGCAAGCACCGGTTAGCGCGAATGCAAATAACAAGCGCAACAGGCAACTTTCGAGGGACATACTTTTCGCAACAAGCTTCCACTAGGAAAGCATAGGCAACTCGTTCGAACGTCAAAGCCAACCAAATGGCAATTACCCGAGGGACACGCCTTTCGCAAGGCACCTTCCACTAGGGAAGCGCAGGCAACCCGAAGGCGAGTCGAAGACAACCTAAAGGCATCACCCGAGGGACATGGAGGAATGCACCAGTGGAGTTCGCTGCACAGGCAGGGATCCGTCCAACTCGCACAAACCGAACACAACTCACGCGCCACGACGTACACTGTGCACCAGCCCCCCAAAACGAATCACACCCCGAAGGACTAAGAAGCCCGACGAACGCGCGAAAACATTTAGAGAGGCCGAGCAAGCACCGGTTAGCGCGAATGCAAATAACAAACTCAACAGGCAACTTTCGAGGGACATACTTCTCGCAACAAGCTTCCACAAGGAAAGCACAGGCAACTCGTTCGCACGCCAAAGCCAACCAAATGGCAATTTAACCGAGGGACATGCATTTCGCAAGGCAACTTGTAGAATTACCCGAGGGACATGGCATGCTTGCCAAGGCCGTGGCTTGGCATGCTTGCCAAGGCCGTGGCATGACATGCTGCTGGCCAAGGCCGGGGCATGCCATGCTGCTGGACAAGGCCGTGGCAAGGCATGCTGATGGCCGAGGCCGTGGCAAGGCATGCTGATGGCCGAGGCCGTGGCAAGGCATGCTGATGGCCGAGGCCGTGGCGTGGCATGCCATGCTGCTGGACGAGGCCGTGGCAAGGCATGCTGCTGGCCAAGGCGTTGGCATGGCATGCTGCTGACCAAGGCTTGGGCTTGCCATGCTGCCGGCCAAGGCCGCGGCATGGCATGCTGCCGGCCAAGGCCGGGGCAGGGCATGCTGCTGGCCAAGGCTTTGGCATGCCATGTTGCTGGCCAAGGCCGTGGCATGGCATGCTACTGGCCAAGGCCGGGGCATGGCAAGCTGCTGGCCAAGGTCGTGGCATGGCACGCTGCTGGCCAAGGCCGGGGCATGGCAAGCTGCTGGCCATGGCCGTGGCATGACAAGCTTGCCAAGGCCGGGGCATGGCGTGCTGCTGGCCAAGGCTTTGGCATGCCATGTTGCTGGCCAAGGCTGTGGCATGGCATGCTGCTGGCCAAGGCCGTGGCATGACATGCTGGCGAAGGCCGGGGCATGGAATGCTGCTGGCCAAGGCCGTGGCATGGCATGCTGCTGGCCAAGGCCGTGGCATGACATGCTTGCCAAGGCCAGGGCATGGCATGCTGCTGGCCAAGGCTTTGGCATGCCATGTTGCTGGCCAAGGCTGTGGCATGGCATGCTGGCCTAGGCCAACGTGCCACCGCCACCACCGCGGGCCGCCACTAGACGCATCCCGTGCTTGGCTATGTAGTTTCGATGCCACAAGCCAATGCCACAAGCCAAGCGATGGCATGTGCCAAGCGCCCGCCTAGGCATAGGCGTGGCCTGTGGCCTGGCCATGCTGGCCAGCCTTAAGGGAGGTGCCCCCCCTTATAATAGCCTGTTAAGCCCTTTTCAATCTGGCAGGAGGAAACATCAACCATGTTTGAGGAGTCATAATGGGGTTTTTTTAAAAAGTAATGGTTTTTTGCCAAAACTTTCAACATGAAAGTTGTATGAAATAATTTAATACACCATAAAAAAAATTACAAAAAAATATTTGGCCACCGGAATATTTTATTTTAATTTATTTCAATTTTAATACTTAAAAAATAATAAAAATTACTAAAAATACTCAAAAAATTCTAGAAAAATTCCAACAATTATAAGATGAGGCACTAGTAATTATAGTAATTTTTTCAATTATTTTTTTATTTTTTATTTATTTTATTATAATTTTTATGAGTAAATAAATAATTAAAAAGCCCAACGAACGTGCAAAAACTCTTAGAGAAACCGAGCAAGCATCGGATAGCTCGAATGCAACAGGCAACTTCCGAGGGACATACTTTTCCCAACAAGCTTCCACTGGGGAAAGCACTAGCAACGTGTTCGCAAGTCAAAGGCAACCAAACGGCTATTACCCGAGGGACATGCATTTCGCAGGGCAACATATACGTAAGTCAAAGCCAAACCAAATGGCAATTACACGAGGGACAGGATTGCTTGCCAAGGGCGTGGCATGCGATGTTCTAGCCCAAGGCCAAGGCACGCCACGCTGCGGGACAAGGCCGTGGCAAGACATGCGGCTGGGCTTGGCCTTGGCATGGCATGCCGCTGGCCTTGGCTGGGCAGCGTTGGCCTTGGCATGGAATGTTGCTGGCTTCGGATGGGCTGCCTTGGCCTTGGCCTTGGCCTTGGCATGGCATGCTGCTGGCCTTGGCCTTGGCATGGCATGCTGCTGGCTTTGGCTGGGCTGCCTTCCCCGGGCCATGCCATGCTGCTGGCCTTGGCCTTGGCATGGCATGCTGCTGGCTTTGGCTGGGCTGCCTTGGCCGTGGCATGGCATGGCATGCTGCTGGCCTTGGCCTTGGCATGGCATGCTGCTGGCTTTGGCTGGCCTGCCTTCGCCGTGGCATGGCATGCTGCTGGCCTTGGCCTTGGCATGGCATGCTGCTGGCTTTGGCTGGGCTGCCTTGGCCGTGGCATGGCATGCAGCTGCCTTGGCCTTGGCATGGCATGCTGCTGGCTTTGGCTGGGCTGCCTTGGCCTTGGCATGGCATGCTGCTGGCCTTGGCTTGGCATGGCATGCTGCTGGCTTTGGCTGGGCTGCCTTGGCCGTGGCATGCCATGCTGCTGGCCTTGGCCTTGGCATGCCATGCTGCTGGCTTTGGCTGGCCTGCCTTGGCCTTGGCATGGCATGCTGCTGGCCTTGGCTTGGCATGGCATGCTGCTGGCTTTGGCTGGCCTGCCTTGGCCGTGGCATGGCATGCTGCTGGCCTTGGCCTTGGCATGGCATGCTGCTGGCATTGGCCGGCCTGCCTTGGCCGTGGCATGGCATGCTGCTGGCCTTGGCCTTGGCATGGCATGCTGCTGGCTTTGGCTGTACTCCCTTGGCCGTGGCATGCCATGCTGCTGGCCTTGGCCTTGGCGTGGCATGCTGCTGGCTTTGGCTGGGCTGCCTTGGCCGTGGCATGGCATGCTGCTGGCCTTGGCCTTGGCATGGCATGCTGCTGGCTTTGGCTGGGCTGCCTTGGCCGTGGCATGGCATGCTGCTGGCCTTGGCCTTGGCTTGGCATGCTGCTGGCTTTGGCTGGGCTGCCTTGGCCGTGGCATGGCATGCTGCTGGCCTTGGCCTTGGCATGGCATGCTGCTGGCTTTGGCTGGGCTGCCTTGGCCTTGGCATGGCATGCTGCTGGCCTTGGCTAGGAATGGCGTGCTGCTGGCTTTGGCTGGCCTGCATTGGCCGTGGCAGGGCATGCTGCTGGCCTTGGCCTTGGCATGGCATGCTGCTGGCTTTGGCTGGGCTGCCTTGGCCTTGGCACGGCATGCTGCTGGCCTTGGCTTGGCAGGGCATGCTGCTGGCTTTGGCTGGCCTGCCTTGGCCGTGGCATGGCATGCTGCTGGCCTTGGCCTTGGCATGGCATGCTGCGGGCTTTGGCTGGCCTGCCTTGGCCGTGGCATGGCATGCTGCTGGCCTTGGCCTTGGCATGGCATGCTCCTGGCTTTGGCTGGGCTGCCTTGGCCGTGGCATGGCATGCTGCTGGCCTTGGCCTTGGCATGGCATGCTGCTGGCTTTGGCTGGGCTGCCTTGGCCGTGGCATGGCATGCTGCTGGCCTTGGCCTTGGCATGGCATGCTGATGGCTTTGGCTGGGCTGCCTTGGCCGTGGCATGGCATGCTGCTGGCCTTGGCCTTGGCATGGCATGCTGCTGGCTTTGGCTGGGCTGCCTTGGCCTTGGCATGGCATGCTGCTGGCCTTGGCTTGGCATGGCATGCTGCTGGCTTTGGCTGGCCTGCCTTGGCCGTGGCATGGCATGCTGCTGGCCTTGGCCTTGGCATGGCATGCTACTGGCCTTGGCCTTGGCATGGCATGCTGCTGGCCTTGGCCTTGGCATGGCATGCCGCTGGCTTTGGCTGGCCTGCCTTGGCCGTGGCATGGCATGCTGCTGGCCTTGGCCTTGGCATGGCATGCTGCTGGCTTTGGCTGGGCTGCCTTGGCCGTGGCATGGCATGCTGCTGGCCTTGGCCTTGGCATGGCATGCTGCTGGCTTTGGCTGGGCTGCCTTGGCCTTGGCATGGCATGCTGCTGGCCTTGGCTTGGCATGGCATGCTGCTGGCTTTGGCTGGCCTGCCTTGGCCGTGGCATGGCATGCTGCTGGCCTTGGCCTTGGCATGGCATGCTGCTGGCTTTGGCTGGGCTGCCTTGGCCGCGGCATGGCATGCTGCTGGCCTTGGCCTTGGCATGGCATGCTGCTGGCTTTGGCTGGGCTGCCTTGGCCGCGGCATGGCATGCTGCTGGCCTTGGCCTTGGCATGGCATGCTGCTGGCTTTGGCTGGGCTGCCTTGGCCTTGGCATGGCATGCTGCTGGCCTTGGCTTGGCATGGCATGCTGCTGGCTTTGGCTCGCCTGCCTTTGCCGTGGCATGCCATGCTGCTGGCCTTGGCCTTGGCATGGCATGCTGCTGGCTTTGGCTGGCCTGCCTTGGCCGTGGCATGGCATGCTGCTGGCCTTGGCCTTGGCATGGCATGCTGCTGGCTTTGGCTGGGCTGCCTTGGCCGTCGCATGCCATGCTGCTGGCCTTGGCCTTGGCATGGCATGCTGCTGGCTTTGGCTGGGCTGCCTTGGCCGTGGCATGGCATGCTGCTGGCCTTGGCCTTGGCATGGCATGCTGCTGGCTTTGGCTGGGCTGCCTTGGCCTTGGCATGGCATGCTGCCGGCCTTGGCTTGGCATGGCATGCTGCTGGCTTTGGCTGGCCTGCCTTGGCCGTGGCATGGCATGCTGCTGGCCTTGGCCTTGGCATGGCATGCTGCCGGCCTTGGCTGGGCTGCCTTGGCCTTGGCATGGCATGCTGCTGGCCTTGGCTTGGCATGGCATGCTGCTGGTTTTGGCTGGCCTGCCTTGGCCGTGGCATGGCATGCTGCTGGCCTTGGCCTTGGCATGGCATGCTGCTGGCTTTGGTTGGCCTGCCTTGGCCGTGGCATGGCATGCTGCTGGCCTTGGCCTTGGCATGGCATTCTGCTGGCTTTGGCTGGGCTGCCTTGGCCGTGGCATGGCATGCTGCTGGCCTTGGCCTTGGCATGGCATGCTGCTGGCTTTGGCTGGGCGGCCTTGGCCTTGGCATGGCATGCTGCTGGCCTTGGCTTGGCATGGCATGCTGCTGGCTTTGGCTGGCCTGCCTTGGCCGTGGCATGGCATGCTGCTGGCCTTGGCCTTGGCATGGCATGCTGCTGGCTTTGGCTGGCCTGCCTTGGCCGTGGCATGGCATGCTGCTGGCCTTGGCCTTGGCATGGCATGCTGCTGGCTTTGGCTGGGCTGCCTTGGCCGTGGCATGCCATGCTGCTGGCCTTGGCCTTGGCATGGCATGCTGCTGGCTTTGGCTGGGCTGCCTTGGCCTTGGCATGGCATGCTGCTGGCCTTGGCTTGGGATGGCATGCTGCTGGCTTTGGCTTGGCATGGCATGCTGCTGGCTTTGGCTGGCCTGCCTTGGCCGTGGCATGGCAGGCTGCTGGCCTTGGCCTTGGCATGGCATGCTGCTGGCTTTGGCAGGCCTGCCTTGGCCGTGGCATGGCATGCTGCTGGCCTTGGCCTTGGCATGGCATGCTGCTGGCTTTGGCTGGGCTGCCTTGGCCGTGGCATGGCATGCTGCTGGCCTTGGCCTTGGCATGGCATGCTGCTGGCTTTGGCTGGGCTGCCTTGGCCGTGGCATGGCATGCTGCTGGCCTTGGCCTTGGCATGGCATGCTGCTGGCTTTGGCTGGCCTGCCTTGGCCGTGGCATGGCTTGCTGCTGGCCTTGGCCTTGGCATGGCATGCTGCTGGCTTTGGCTGGGCTGCCTTGGCCGTGGCATGGCATGCTGCTGGCCTTGGCCTTGGCATGGCATGCTGCTGGCTTTGGCTGGGCTGCCTTGGCCTTGGCATGGCATGCTGCTGGCCTTGGCTTGGCGTGGCATGCTGCTGGCTTTGGCTGGCCTGCCTTGGCCGTGGCATGGCAAGCTGCTGGCCTTGGCCTTGGCATGGCATGCTGCTGGCCTTGGCCTTGGCATGGCATGCTGCTGGCTTTGGCTGGGCTGCCTTGGCCGTGGCATGGCATGGTGCTGGCCATGGCCTTGGCATGGCATGCTGCTGGCTTTGGCTGGGCTGCCTTGGCCGTGGCATGGCATGCTGCTGGCCTTGGCCTTGGCATGGCATGCTGCTGGCTTTGGCTGGGCTGCCTTGGCCTTGGCATGGCATGGCATGGCATGCTGCTGGCTTTGCCTGGCCTGCCCTGGCCGTGGCATGGCATGCTGCTGGCCTTGGCCTTGGCATGGCATGCTGCTGGCTTTGGCTGGGCTGCCTTGGCCGTGGCATGGCATGCTGCTGGCCTTGGCCTTGGCATGGCATGCTGCTGGCTTTGGCTGGGCTGCCTTGGCCGTGGCATGGCATGCTGCTGGCCTTGGCCTTGGCATGGCATGCTGCTGGCTTTGGCTGGGCCGCCTTGGCCTTGGCATGGCATGCTGCTGGCCTTGGCTTGGCATGGCATGCTGCTGGCTTT
Organism: Camellia sinensis; assembly: GCF_055761805.1. NCBI lineage: Eukaryota > Viridiplantae > Streptophyta > Magnoliopsida > Ericales > Theaceae > Camellia > Camellia sinensis. The sequence goes on along the minus strand of NC_138974.1, from coordinate 145,846,157 downwards.
GGCTGGCCTGCCTTCGCCGTGGCATGGCATGCTGCTGGCCTTGGCCTTGGCATGGCATGCTACTGGCCTTGGCCTTGGCATGGCATGCTGCTGGCCTTGGCCTTGGCATGGCATGCCGCTGGCTTTGGCTGGCCTGCCTTGGCCGTGGCATGGCATGCTGCTGGCCTTGGCCTTGGCATGGCATGCTGCTGGCTTTGGCTGGGCTGCCTTGGCCGTGGCATGGCATGCTGCTGGCCTTGGCCTTGGCATGGCATGCTGCTGGCTTCGGCTGGGCTGCCTTGGCCTTGGCATGGCATGCTGCTGGCCTTGGCTTGGCATGGCATGCTGCTGGCTTTGGCTGGCCTGCCTTGGCCGTGGCATGGCATGCTGCTGGCCTTGGCCTTGGCATGGCATGCTGCTGGCTTTGGCTGGGCTGCCTTGGCCGTGGCATGGCATGCTGCTGGCCTTGGCCTTGGCATGGCATGCTGCTGGCTTTGGCTGGGCTGCCTTGGCCGCGGCATGGCATGCTGCTGGCCTTGGCCTTGGCATGGCATGCTGCTGGCTTTGGCTGGGCTGCCTTGGCCTTGGCATGGCATGCTGCTGGCCTTGGCTTGGCATGGCATGCTGCTGGCTTTGGCTTGCCTGCCTTGGCCGTGGCATGCCATGCTGCTGGCCTTGGCCTTGGCATGGCATGCTGCTGGCTTTGGCTTGCCTGCCTTGGCCGTGGCATGGCATGCTGCTGGCCTTGGCCTTGGCATGGCATGCTGCTGGCTTTGGCTGGGCTGCCTTGGCCTTGGCATGGCATGCTGCTGGCCTTGGCTTGGCATGGCATGCTGCTGGCTTTGGCTTGCCTGCCTTGGCCGTGGCATGGCATGCTGCTGGCCTTGGCCTTGGCATGGCATGCTGCTGGCTTTGGCTGGGCTGCCTTGGCCGTGGCATGGCATGCTGCTGGCCTTGGCCTTGGCATGGCATGCTGCTGGCTTTGGCTGGGCTGCCTTGGCCTTGGCATGGCATGCTGCTGGCCTTGGCTTGGCATGGCATGCTGCTGGCTTTGGCTGGCCTGCCTTGGCCGTGGCATGGCATGCTGCTGGCCTTGGCCTTGGCATGGCATGCTGCTGGCTTTGGCTGGGCTGCCTTGGCCGTGGCATGGCATGCTGCTGGCCTTGGCCTTGGCATGGCATGCTGCTGGCTTTGGCTGGGCTGCCTTGGCCGTGGCATGGCATGCTGCTGGCCTTGGCCTTGGCATGGCATGCTGCTGGCTTTGGCTGGGCTGCCTTGGCCTTGGCATGGCATGCTGCTGGCCTTGGCTTGGCATGGCATGCTGCTGGCCTTGGCTTGGCATGGCATGCTGCTGGCTTTGGCTGGCCTGCCTTGGCCGTGGCATGGCATGCTGCTGGCCTTGGCCTTGGCATGGCATGCTGCTGGCTTTGGCTGGCCTGCCTTGGCCGTGGCATGGCATGCTGCTGGCCTTGGCCTTGGCATGGCATGCTGCTGGCTTTGGCTGGGCTGCCTTCGCCGTGGCATGCCATGCTGCTGGCCTTGGCCTTGGCATGGCATGCTGCTGGCTTTGGCTGGGCTGCCTTGGCCGTGGCATGGCATGCTGCTGGCCTTGGCCTTGGCATGGCATGCTGCTGGCTTTGGCTGGGCTGCCTTGGCCTTGGCATGGCATGCTGCTGGCCTTGGCTTGGCATGGCATGCTGCTGGCTTTGGCTGGCCTGCCTTGGCCGTGGCATGGCATGCTGCTGGCCTTGGCCTTGGCATGGCATGCTGCTGGCTTTGGTTGGCCTGCCTTGGCCGTGGCATGGCATGCTGCTGGCCTTGGCCTTGGCATGGCATTCTGCTGGCTTTGGCTGGGCTGCCTTGGCCGTGGCATGGCATGCTGCTGGCCTTGGCCTTGGCATGGCATGCTGCTGGCTTTGGCTGGGCTGCCTTGGCCTTGGCATGGCATGCTGCTGGCCTTGGCTTGGCCTGGCATGCTGCTGGCTTTGGCTGGCCTGCCTTGGCCGTGGCATGGCATGCTGCTGGCCTTGGCCTTGGCATGGCATGCTGCTGGCTTTGGCTGGGCTGCCTTGGCCGTGGCATGGCATGCTGCTGGCCTTGGCCTTGGCATGGCATGCTGCTGGCTTTGGCTGGCCTGCCTTGGCCGTGGCATGGCATGCTGCTGGCCTTGGCCTTGGCATGGCATGCTGCTGGCTTTGGCTGGGCTGCCTTGGCCTTGGCATGGCATGCTGCTGGCCTTGGCTTGGCATGGCATGCTGCTGGCTTTGGCTTGCCTGCCTTGGCCGTGGCATGGCATGCTGCTGGCCTTGGCCTTGGCATGGCATGCTGCTGGCTTTGGCTGGCCTGCCTTGGCCGTGGCATGGCATGCTGCTGGCCTTGGCCTTGGCATGGCATGCTGCTGGCTTTGGCTGGGCTGCCTTGGCCGTGGCATGCCATGCTGCTGGCCTTGGCCTTGGCATGGCATGCTGCTGGCTTTGGCTGGGCTGCCTTGGCCGTGGCATGGCATGCTGCTGGCCTTGGCCTTGGCATGGCATGCTGCTGGCTTTGGCTGGGCTGCCTTGGCCTTGGCATGGCATGCTGCTGGCCTTGGCTTGGCATGGCATGCTGCTGGCTTTGGCTGGCCTGCCTTGGCCGTGGCATGGCATGCTGCTGGCCTTGGCCCTGGCATGGCATGCTGCTGGCTTTGGCTGGGCTGCCTTGGCCTTGGCATGGCATGCTGCTGGCCTTGGCTTGGCATGGCATGCTGCTGGCTTTGGCTGGCCTGCCTTGGCCGTGGCATGGCATGCTGCTGGCCTTGGCCTTGGCCTTGGCATGGCATGCTGCTGGCTTTGGTTGGCCTGCCTTGGCCGTGGCATGGCATGCTGCTGGCCTTGGCCTTGGCATGGCATTCTGCTGGCTTTGGCTGGGCTGCCTTGGCCGTGGCATGGCATGCTGCTGGCCTTGGCCTTGGCATGGCATGCTGCTGGCTTTGGCTGGCCTGCCTTGGCCGTGGCATGGCATGCGGCTGGCCTTGGCCTTGGCATGGCATGCTGCTGGCTTTGGCTGGGCTGCCTTGGCCGGGGCATGGCATGCTGCTGGCCTTGGCCTTGGCATTTCATGCTGCTGGCTTTGGCTGGGCTGCCTTGGCCGCGGCATGGCATGCTGCTGGCCTTGGCCTTGGCATGGCATGCTGCTGGCTTTGGCTGGGCTGCCTTGGCCTTGGCATGGCATGCTGCTGGCCTTGGCTTGGCATGGCATGCTGCTGGCTTTGGCTTGCCTGCCTTGGCCGTGGCATGCCATGCTGCTGGCCTTGGCCTTGGCATGGCATGCTGCTGGCTTTGGCTGGCCTGCCTTGGCCGTGGCATGGCATGCTGCTGGCCTTGGCCTTGGCATGGCATGCTGCTGGCTTTGGCTGGGCTGCCTTGGCCATGGCATGGCATGCTGCTGGCCTTGGCCTTGGCATGGCATGCTGCTGGCTTTGGCTGGGCTGCCTTGGCCGTGGCATGGCATGCTGCTGGCCTTGGCCTTGGAATGGCATGCTGCTGGCTTTGGCTGGCCTGCCTTGGCCGTGGCATGGCATGCTGCTGGCCTTGGCCTTGGCATGGCATGCTGCTGGCTTTGGCTGGGCTGCCTTGGCCGTGGCATGCCATGCTGCTGGCCTTGGCCTTGGGGCTGGGCTGCCTTGGCTGCGGTTGTCATCACTAGACGTGCGTTGCGTGCGAAGGCGTGCAAAGGCGTGCGCGACCATGCGCGCAACACGCGCACCGTGGCCAAAAAGACCACGCGCGCGGTATTCGCACAGGCCACGCTGCCCACGCCGCCGGCATGCCAGGCCAGGCTGCCCTGGCCGGCTGCATGCCAGGCCGCCCAGGCCGTGCTGCCCAGGCCGGCTGCATGCCAGGCCGCCCAGGCCGTGCGCATGCCATGCCGTGCTGCCCAGGCCGGCTGCATGCCAGGCCGCCCAGGCCGTGCGCATGCCATGCCGTGCTGCCCAGGCCGTGCGCATGCCATGCCGTGCTGCCCACGCCGCGGGCATGCCAGCCCGGCTGCATGCCAGGCCGCCCAGGCCGTGCGCATGCCATGCCGTGCTGCCCACGCCGCGCGCATGCCAGGCCGCCCACGCCCGCGCGCATGCCACGCCATGCTGCTCTAGGCCGCGCCCAAGGCCGCGGTCCAGGCTGCGCAAGGCCGCGCCCAGGCCGCGCAAGGCCGCCCAAGGCCGCGCCCAGGCCGCACAAGGCCGCGCCCAGGCCGCCCAAGGCCGCGCCCAGGCCGCGCCCGAGCCGCCCAAGGCCGCCCAAGGCCGCGGTCCAGGCCGCCCAAGGCCGCGGCCGAGCCGCCCCAGGCCGCAGCCCAGGCCGCGGTCGAGCCGCAGTGCATGTAACCCAAGGCCGCAGCCCAGGCCGCGCCCAACATGGGGCGTACCTGACACTGCCTTGCCCTGGGCAAGGGAGGTGCCCCCCCCTTATAATAGCCTGTTAAGCCCTTTTCAATCTGGCAGGAGGAAACATCAAGCATGTTCGAGGAGTCATAATGGGGTTTTTTTAAAAAGTAATGGTTTTTTGCCAAAACTTTCAACATGAAAGTTGTAGGAAATAATTTAATACACCATAAAAAAAATTAAAAAAAATATTTTTTTACCGGAAATATTTTATTTTAATTTATTTCGATTTTAATACTTTAAAAATAATAAAAATTAATAAAAATGGTCAAAAAATTATGGAAAAATTCCAATAATTAAAGGATGATTCACTAGTAATTATAGAAATTATTAAATTATTTTTTCATTTTTTTTTTTTATTTTGATTTTTTTTGCCAAATAAGGACTTTAAAAATTCGAAAACCTCAAGGAAAATTGCAAAAAAATAGGGAATGACATTTAAAATTGATTGTAGTGCATTTTTAATTGTGTTGCACGGTTTGGATAAGATTATAAAAGAATCATGTTCAAAAAGATCGATCAAGGCGGTGGCATGCCATGGCCTTGGCCTTGGCCTTTGCCCGCGGCCTTGGCCTTGGCCTTGGCCATGCCTTGCACAGGGACTTGGCCTTGCCCACTGCCTTGGCCTTGGCCTTGGCCTTGGCCATGGCATGGCATGCTCGCCGAGGCCGTGGCATGCCTTGCTGCTAGCCAAGGCCGTGGCGTGGCATGCTCGCCGAGGCCGTGGCATGCCTTGCTGCTAGCCAAGGCCGTGGCGTGGCATGCTCGCCCAGCCCGTGGCATGCCATGCTCGCCCAGCCCGTGGCACGCCATGTTGGCCCAAGGCATTGGCATGGCATGCCGGCCAAGGCATGCTGGCCAACGCTGCACAAGGCGGTGCCATGGCATGGCATGCTGACCAAGACCGTGCCATGGCATGTTGGGCGACGCCGTAGCAAGGCATGCGGGCCGAGGCCGTGGCATGGCATGTTGGGCGACGCCGTAGCAAGGCATGCGGTCCGAGGCCGTGGCAAGACATGCGGGCCGTGGCATGGCATGGCATGCGGGCCGAGGCCGTGGCAGGACATGTTGGTCAAGGCTAAGGCATGGAACGCCGGGCAACGCGGTGGCATGGCATGCTGGGCAACGCGGTGGCAAGGCATGCGGGCCGGGGCCGTGGCATGGCATGTTGGGCAACGTCGTAGCAAGGCATGCGGGCCGAGGCCGTGGCATGGCATGCGGGTCGAGGCCGTGGCATTGCATGTTTGGCGACGCCGTCGCAAGGCATGCGGGCCGAGGCCGTGGCATGGCATGTTGGGCGACGCCGTAGCAAGGCATGCGGGGCGAGGCCGTGGCATGGCATGCGGGGCGAGGCCGTGGCATGGCAAGTTGGGCGACGTCGTGGCAAGGCATGCTGGCCGAGGCTGTGGCAAGGCATGCGGGCCGAGGCCGTGGCAAGGCATGCGGGCCGAGGCCGTGGCGTGGCATGCGGGCCGAGGCCGTGGCTTGTCATGCGGGCCGAGGACGTGGCTTGGCATGCGGGCCGAGGCCGTGGCATGTCATGCGGGCCGAGGCCGTGGCATGGCATGCGGGCCGAGGCCGTGGCATGGCATGCGGGCCGAGGCCGTGGCATGGCATGCGGGCCGAGGCCGTGGCATGGCATGTTGGGCGACGCCGTGGCAAGGCATGCGGGCCGAGGCCGTGGCATGGCATGTTGGGCGACGCCGTCGCAAGGCATGCGGGCCGAGGCCGTGGCATGGCATGCGGGCCGTGGCCGTGGCAGGGCATGTTGGGCGACGCCGTGGCATGGCATGCGGGCCGAGGCCGTGGCATGGCATGTTTGGCAACGCCGTGGCAAGACATGCGGGCCGTGGCATGGCATGGCATGCGGGCCGAGGCCGTGGCATGGCATGTTGGGCAACGCCGTGGCAAGGCATGCGGGCCAAGGCCGTGGCATGGCATGCGGGCCGAGGCTGGGGCATGGCATGCGGGCCGAGGCCGTGGCATGTCATGCGGGCCGAGGCCGTGGCATGGCATGCGGGCCGAGGCCGTGGCATGGCATGCGGGCCGAGGCCGTGGCATGGCATGTTGGGCGACGCCGTAGCAAGGCATGCGGGCCGAGGCCGTGCCTCGACATGTTGGCCAAGGCTAAGGCATGGCACGCCGGGCAACGCGGTGGCATGGCATGCAGGGCAACGCGGTGGCAAGGCATGCGGGCCGAGGCCGTGGCATGGCATGTTGGGCAACGCCGTAGCAAGGCATGCGGGCCGAGGCCGTGGCATGGCATGCGGGCCGTGGCCGTGGCATGGCATGTTGGGCGACGCCGTGGCATGGCATGCGGGCCGAGGCCGTGGCATGGCATGTTTGGCAACGCCGTGGCAAGACATGCGGGCCGTGGCATGGCATGGCATGCGGGCCAAGGCCGTGGCATGGCATGTTGGGCAACGCCGTGGCAAGGCATGCGGGCCGAGGCCGTGGCATGGCATGCGGGCCGAGGCCGTGGCATGGCATGCGGGCCGATGCCGTGGCATGGCATGTTGGGCGACGCCGTGGCAAGGCATGCGGGCCGAGGCCGTGGCATGGCATGTTGGGCAACGCCGTCGCAAGGCATGCGGGCCGAGGCCGTGGCATGGCATACGGGCCGTGGCCGTGGCATGGCATGTTGGGCGACGCCGTGGCATGGCATGCGGGCCGAGGCCGTGGCATGGCATGTTTGGCAACGCCGTGGCAAGACATGCGGGCCGTGGCATGGCATGGCATGCGGGCCGAGGCCGTGGCATGGCATGTTGGGCAACGCCATGGCAAGGCATGCGGGCCGAGGCCGTGGCATGGCATGCGGGCCGAGGCCGTGGCATGGCATGTTGGGCGACGCCGTCGCAAGGCATGCGGGCCGAGGCCGTGGCATGGCATGCGGGCCGAGGCCGTGGCATGGCATGCGGGCCGAGGCCGTGGCATGGCATGCGGGCCGAGGCCGTGGCATGGCATGTTGGCCGACGCCGTGGCAAGGCATGCGGGCCGAGGCCGTGCCTCGACATGTTGGCCAAGGCTAAGGCATGGCACGCCGGGCAACGCGGTGGCGTGGCATGCAGGGCAACGCGGTGGCAAGGCATGCGGGCCGAGGCCGTGGCATGGCATGTTGGGCAACGCCGTAGCAAGGCATGCGGGCCGAGGCCGTGGCATGGCATGCGGGCCGAGGCCGTGGCATGGCATGCGGGCCGTGGCCGTGGCATGGCATGTTGGGCGACGCCGTGGCATGGCATGCGGGCCGAGGCCGTGGCATGGCATGTTTGGCATCGCCGTGGCAAGACATGCGGGCCGTGGCATGGCATGGCATGCGGGCCGAGGCCGTGGCATGGCATGTTGGGCAACGCCGTGGCAAGGCATGCGGGTCGAGGCCGTGGCATGGCATGCGTGCCGAGGCCGTGGCATGTCATGCGGGCCGAGGCCGTGGCATGGCATGCGGGCCGAGGCCTTGGCATGGCATGCGGGCCGAGGCCGTGGCATGGCATGTTGGGCGACGCCGTAGCAAGGCATGCGGGCCGAGGCCGTGCCTCGACATGTTGGCCAAGGCTAAGGCATGGCACGCCGGGCAACGCGGTGGCATGGCGTGCTGGGCAACGCGGTGGCAAGGCATGCGGGCCGAGGCCGTGGCATGGCATATTGGGCAACGCCGTAGCAAGGCATGCGGGCCGAGGCCGTGGCATGGCATGTTGGGCGACGCCGTGGCATGGCATGCGGGCCGAGGCCGTGGCATGGCATGTTTGGCAACGCCGTGGCAAGACATGCGGGCCGTGGCATGGCATGGCATGCGGGCCGAGGCCGTGGCATGGCATGTTAGGCAACGCCGTGGCAAGGCATGCGGGCCGAGGCCGTGGCATGGCATGCGGGCCGAGGCCGTGGCATGTCATGCGGGCCGAGGCCGTGGCATGGCATGCGGGCCGAGGCCTTGGCATGGCATGCGGGCCGAGGCCGTGGCATGGCATGTTGGGCGACGCCGTAGCAAGGCATGCGGACCGAGGCCGTGCCTCGACATGTTGGCCAAGGCTAATGCATGGCACGCCGGGCAACGCGGTGGCATGGCATGCTGGGCAACGCGGTGGCAAGGCATGCGGGCCGAGGCCGTGGCATGGCATGCTGGGCAACGCCGTAGCAAGGCATGCGGGCCGAGGCCGTGGCATGGCATGCGGGCCGTGGCCGTGGCGTGGCATGTTGGGCGACGCCGGGGCATGGCATGCGGGCCGAGGCCGTGGCATGGCATGTTTGGCAACGCCGTGGCAAGACATGCGGGCCGTGGCATGGCATGGCATGCGGGCCGAGGCCGTGGCATGGCATGTTGGGCAACGCCGTGGCAAGGCATGCGGGCCGAGGCCGTGGCATGGCATGCGGGCCGAGGCCGTGGCATGTCATGCGGGCCGAGGCCGTGGCATGGCATGCGGGCCGAAGCCGTGGCATGGCATGCGGGCCGAGGCCCTGGCATGGCATGCGGGCCGTGGCCGTGGCATGGCATGTTGGGCGACGCCGTAGCAAGGCATGCGGGCCGAGGCCGTGGCATGGCATGCGGGCCGAGGCCGTGGCATGGCATGTTGGGCGACGCCGTAGCAAGGCATGCGGGCCGAGGCCGTGGCTCGACATGTTGGCCAAGGCTAAGGCATTGCACGCCGGGCAACGCGGTGGCATGGCATGCTGGGCAACGCGGTGGCAAGGCATGCGGGCCGAGGCCGTGGCATGGCATGTTGGGCAACGCCGTGGCAAGGCATGCGGGCCGAGGCCGTGGCATGGCATGCGGGCCGAGGCCGTGGCATGTCATGCGGGCCGAGGCCGTGGCATGGCATGCGGGCCGAGGCCGTGGCATGGCATACGGGCCGAGGCCGTGGCAAGGCATGCGGGCCGAGGCCGTGGCATGGCATGTTGGGCAACGCCGTGGCAAGGCATGCGGGCCGAGGCCGTGGCATGGCATGCGGGCCGAGGCCGTGGCATGTCATGCGGGCCGAGGCCGTGGCATGGCATGCGAGCCGAGGCCGAGGCCTGGGCATGGCATGCGGGCCGAGGCCGTGGCATGGCATGTTGGGCGACGCCGTAGCAAGGCATGCGGGCCGAGGCCGTGCCTCGACATGTTGGCCAAGGCTAAGGCATGGCACGCCGGGCAATGCGGTGGCATGGCATGCTGGGCAACGCGGTGGCAAGGCATGCGGGCCGAGGCCGTGGCATGGCATGTTGGGCAACGCCGTAGCAAGGCATGCGGGCCGAGGCCGTGGCATGGCATGCGGGCCGTGGCCGTGGCATGGCATGTTGGGCGACGCCGGGGCATGGCATGCGGGCCGAGGCCGTGGCATGTCATGCGGGCCGAGGCCGTGGCATGGCATGCGGGCCGAGGCCGTGGCATGTCATGCGGGCCGAGGCCGTGGCAAGGCATGCGGGCCGAGGCCGTGGCATGGCATGCGGGCCGAGGCCGTGGCATGGCATGTTGGGCGACGCCGTAGCAAGGCATGCGGGCCGAGGCCGTGGCATGGCATGCGGGCCGAGGCCGTGGCATGGCATGTTGGGCGACGCCGTAGCAAGGCATGCGGGCCGAGGCCGTGCCTCGACATGTTGGCCAAGGCTAAGGCATGGCACGCCGGGCAACGCGGTGGCATGGCATGCTGGGCAACGCGGTGGCAAGGCATGCGGGCCGAGGCCGTGGCATGGCATGTTGGGCAACGCCGTAGCAAGGCATGCGGGCCGAGGCCGTGGCATGGCATGCGGGCCGTGGCCGTGGCATGGCATGTTGGGCGACGCCGGGGCACGGCATGCGGGCCGAGGCCGTGGCATGTCATGCGGGCCGAGGCCGTGGCATGGCATGCGGGCCGAGGTCGTTGCAAGGCATGCGGGCCGAGGCCGTGGCATGTCATGCGGGCCGAGGCCGTGGCATGGCATGCGGGCCGAGGCCGTGGCATGGCATGTTGGGCGACGCCGTAGCAAGGCATGCGGGCCGAGGCCGTGGCATGGCATGCGGGCCGAGGCCGTGGCATGGCATGTTGGGCGACG
>NC_138974.1:145815755-145825755 GCF_055761805.1 Camellia sinensis | reverse complement strand
CTTCCACTAGGGAAGCGCAGGCAACCCGAAGGCGAGTCGAAGACAACCTAAAGGCATCACCCGAGGGACATGGAGGAATGCACCAGTGGAGTTCGCTGCACAGGCAGGGATCCGTCCAACTCGCACAAACCGAACACAACTCACGCGCCACGACGTACACTGTGCACCAGCCCCCCAAAACGAATCACACCCCGAAGGACTAAGAAGCCCGACGAACGCGCGAAAACATTTAGAGAGGCCGAGCAAGCACCGGTTAGCGCGAATGCAAATAACAAACTCAACAGGCAACTTTCGAGGGACATACTTCTCGCAACAAGCTTCCACAAGGAAAGCACAGGCAACTCGTTCGCACGCCAAAGCCAACCAAATGGCAATTTAACCGAGGGACATGCATTTCGCAAGGCAACTTGTAGGATTACCCGAGGGACATGGCATGCTTGCCAAGGCCGTGGCTTGGCATGCTTGCCAAGGCCGTGGCATGACATGCTGCTGGCCAAGGCCGGGGCATGCCATGCTGCTGGACAAGGCCGTGGCAAGACATGCTGATGGCCGAGGCCGTGGCAAGGCATGCTGATGGCCGAGGCCGTGGCAAGGCATGCTGATGGCCGAGGCCGTGGCAAGGCATGCTGATGGCCGAGGCCGTGGCGTGGCATGCCATGCTGCTGGACGAGGCCGTGGCAAGGCATGCTGCTGGCCAAGGCGTTGGCATGGCATGCTGCTGACCAAGGCTTGGGCTTGCCATGCTGCCGGCCAAGGCCGCGGCATGGCATGCTGCCGGCCAAGGCCGGGGCAGGGCATGCTGCTGGCCAAGGCTTTGGCATGCCATGTTGCTGGCCAAGGCCGTGGCATGGCATGCTGCTGGCCAAGGCCGGGGCATGGCAAGCTGCTGGCCAAGGTCGTGGCATGGCACGCTGCTGGCCAAGGCCGGGGCATGGCAAGCTGCTGGCCATGGCCGTGGCATGACAAGCTTGCCAAGGCCGGGGCATGGCGTGCTGCTGGCCAAGGCTTTGGCATGCCATGTTGCTGGCCAAGGCTGTGGCATGGCATGCTGCTGGCCAAGGCCGTGGCATGACATGCTGGCGAAGGCCGGGGCATGGAATGCTGCTGGCCAAGGCCGTGGCATGGCATGCTGCTGGCCAAGGCCGTGGCATGACATGCTTGCCAAGGCCAGGGCATGGCATGCTGCTGGCCAAGGCTTTGGCATGCCATGTTGCTGGCCAAGGCTGTGGCATGGCATGCTGGCCTAGGCCAACGTGCCACCGCCACCACCGCGGGCCGCCACTAGACGCATCCCGTGCTTGGCTATGTAGTTTCGATGCCACAAGCCAATGCCACAAGCCAAGCGATGGCATGTGCCAAGCGCCCGCCTAGGCATAGGCGTGGCCTGTGGCCTGGCCATGCTGGCCAGCCTTAAGGGAGGTGCCCCCCCCTTATAATAGCCTGTTAAGCCCTTTTCAATCTGGCAGGAGGAAACATCAACCATGTTTGAGGAGTCATAATGGGGTTTTTTTAAAAAGTAATGGTTTTTTGCCAAAACTTTCAACATGAAAGTTGTATGAAATAATTTAATACACCATAAAAAAAATTACAAAAAAATATTTGGCCACCGGAATATTTTATTTTAATTTATTTCAATTTTAATACTTAAAAAATAATAAAAATTACTAAAAATACTCAAAAAATTCTAGAAAAATTCCAACAATTATAAGATGAGGCACTAGTAATTATAGTAATTTTTTCAATTATTTTTTTATTTTTTATTTATTTTATTATAATTTTTATGAGTAAATAAATAATTAAAAAGCCCAACGAACGTGCAAAAACTCTTAGAGAAACCGAGCAAGCATCGGATAGCTCGAATGCAACAGGCAACTTCCGAGGGACATACTTTTCCCAACAAGCTTCCACTGGGGAAAGCACTAGCAACGTGTTCGCAAGTCAAAGGCAACCAAACGGCTATTACCCGAGGGACATGCATTTCGCAGGGCAACATATACGTAAGTCAAAGCCAAACCAAATGGCAATTACACGAGGGACAGGATTGCTTGCCAAGGGCGTGGCATGCGATGTTCTAGCCCAAGGCCAAGGCACGCCACGCTGCGGGACAAGGCCGTGGCAAGACATGCGGCTGGGCTTGGCCTTGGCATGGCATGCCGCTGGCCTTGGCTGGGCAGCGTTGGCCTCGGCATGGAATGTTGCTGGCTTCGGATGGGCTGCCTTGGCCTTGGCCTTGGCCTTGGCATGGCATGCTGCTGGCTTTGGCTGGGCTGCCTTCCCCGGGCCATGCCATGCTGCTGGCCTTGGCCTTGGCATGGCATGCTGCTGGCTTTGGCTGGGCTGCCTTGGCCGTGGCATGGCATGGCATGCTGCTGGCCTTGGCCTTGGCATGGCATGCTGCTGGCTTTGGCTGGCCTGCCTTCGCCGTGGCATGGCATGCTGCTGGCCTTGGCCTTGGCATGGCATGCTGCTGGCTTTGGCTGGGCTGCCTTGGCCGCGGCATGGCATGCTGCTGGCCTTGGCCTTGGCATGGCATGCTGCTGGCTTTGGCTGGGCTGCCTTGGCCTTGGCATGGCATGCTGCTGGCCTTGGCTTGGCATGGCATGCTGCTGGCTTTGGCTGGGCTGCCTTGGCCGTGGCATGCCATGCTGCTGGCCTTGGCCTTGGCATGGCATGCTGCTGGCTTTGGCTGGCCTGCCTTGGCCTTGGCATGGCATGCTGCTGGCCTTGGCTTGGCATGGCATGCTGCTGGCTTTGGCTGGCCTGCCTTGGCCGTGGCATGGCATGCTGCTGGCCTTGGCCTTGGCATGGCATGCTGCTGGCTTTGGCCGGCCTGCCTTGGCCGTGGCATGGCATGCTGCTGGCCTTGGCCTTGACATGGCATGCTGCTGGCTTTGGCTGTACTACCTTGGCCGTGGCATGCCATGCTGCTGGCCTTGGCCTTGGCGTGGCATGCTGCTGGCTTTGGCTGGGCTGCCTTGGCCGTGGCATGGCATGCTGCTGGCCTTGGCCTTGGCATGGCATGCTGCTGGCTTTGGCTGGGCTGCCTTGGCCGTGGCATGGCATGCTGCTGGCCTTGGCCTTGGCTTGGCATGCTGCTGGCTTTGGCTGGGCTGCCTTGGCCGTGGCATGGCATGCTGCTGGCCTTGGCCTTGGCATGGCATGCTGCTGGCTTTGGCTGGGCTGCCTTGGCCTTGGCATGGCATGCTGCTGGCCTTGGCTTGGCATGGCGTGCTGCTGGCTTTGGCTGGCCTGCATTGGCCGTGGCAGGGCATGCTGCTGGCCTTGGCCTTGGCATGGCATGCTGCTGGCTTTGGCTAGGCTGCCTTGGCCTTGGCACGGCATGCTGCTGGCCTTGGCTTGGCATGGCATGCTGCTGGCTTTGGCTGGCCTGCCTTGGCCGTGGCATGGCGTGCAAAGGCGTGCGCGACCATGCGCGCAACACGCGCACCGTGGTCAAAAAGACCACGCGCGCGGTATTCGCACAGGCCACGCTGCCCACGCCGCCGGCATGCCAGGCCAGGCTGCCCTGGCCGGCTGCATGCCAGGCCGCCCAGGCCGTGCTGCCCAGGCCGGCTGCATGCCAGGCCGCCCAGGCCGTGCGCATGCCATGCCGTGCTGCCCAGGCCGGCTGCATGCCAGGCCGCCCAGGCCGTGCGCATGCCATGCCGTGCTGCCCACGCCGCGGGCATGCCAGCCCGGCTGCATGCCAGGCCACCCAGGCCGTGCGCATGCCATGCCGTGCTGCCCACGCCGCGCGCATGCCAGGCCGCCCACGCCCGCGCGCATGCCACGCCATGCTGCTCTAGGCCGCGCGCGCAAGGCCGCGCCCAGGCCGCCCAAGGCCGCGCCCAGGCCGCGCCCGAGCCGCCCAAGGCCGCCCAAGGCCGCGGTCCAGGCCGCCCAAGGCCGCGGCCGAGCCGCCCCAGGCCGCAGCCCAGGCCGCGGTCGAGCCGCAGTGCATGTAACCCAAGGCCGCAGCCCAGGCCGCGCCCAACATGGGGCGTACCTGACACTGCCTTGCCCTGGGCAAGGGAGGTGCCCCCCCCTTATAATAGCCTGTTAAGCCCTTTTCAATCTGGCAGGAGGAAACATCAAGCATGTTCGAGGAGTCATAATGGGGTTTTTTTAAAAAGTAATGGTTTTTTGCCAAAACTTTCAACATGAAAGTTGTAGGAAATAATTTAATACACCATAAAAAAAATTAAAAAAAATATTTTTTTACCGGAAATATTTTATTTTAATTTATTTCGATTTTAATACTTTAAAAATAATAAAAATTAATAAAAATGGTCAAAAAATTATGGAAAAATTCCAATAATTAAAGGATGATTCACTAGTAATTATAGAAATTATTAAATTATTTTTTCATTTTTTTTATTTTATTTTGATTTTTTTTGCCAAATAAGGACTTTAAAAATTCGAAAACCTCAAGGAAAATTGCAAAAAAATAGGGAATGACATTTAAAATTGATTGTAGTGCATTTTTAATTGTGTTGCACGGTTTGGATAAGATTATAAAAGAATCATGTTCAAAAAGATCGATCAAGGCGGTGGCATGCCATGGCCTTGGCCTTGGCCTTTGCCCGCGGCCTTGGCCTTGGCCTTGGCCATGCCTTGCACAGGGACTTGGCCTTGCCCACTGCCTTGGCCTTGGCCTTGGCCTTGGCCTTGGCCATGGCATGGCATGCTCGCCGAGGCCGTGGCATGCCTTGCTGCTAGCCAAGGCCGTGGCGTGGCATGCTCGCCGAGGCCGTGGCATGCCTTGCTGCTAGCCAAGGCCGTGGCGTGGCATGCTCGCCCAGCCCGTGGCATGCCATGCTCGCCCAGCCCGTGGCACGCCATGTTGGCCCAAGGCATTGGCATGGCATGCCGGCCAAGGCATGCTGGCCAACGCTGCACAAGGCGGTGCCATGGCATGGCATGCTGACCAAGACCGTGCCATGGCATGTTGGGCGACGCCGTAGCAAGGCATGCGGGCCGAGGCCGTGGCATGGCATGTTGGGCGACGCCGTAGCAAGGCATGCGGTCCGAGGCCGTGGCAAGACATGCGGGCCGTGGCATGGCATGGCATGCGGGCTGAGGCCGTGGCAGGACATGTTGGTCAAGGCTAAGGCATGGAACGCCGGGCAACGCGGTGGCATGGCATGCTGGGCAACGCGGTGGCAAGGCATGCGGGCCGGGGCCGTGGCATGGCATGTTGGGCAACGTCGTAGCAAGGCATGCGGGCCGAGGCCGTGGCATGGCATGCGGGCCGAGGCCGTGGCATTGCATGTTTGGCGACGCCGTCGCAAGGCATGCGGGCCGAGGCCGTGGCATGGCATGTTGGGCGACGCCGTAGCAAGGCATGCGGGGCGAGGCCGTGGCATGGCATGCGGGGCGAGGCCGTGGCATGGCAAGTTGGGCGACGTCGTGGCAAGGCATGCTGGCCGAGGCTGTGGCAAGGCATGCGGGCCGAGGCCGTGGCAAGGCATGCGGGCCGAGGCCGTGGCGTGGCATGCGGGCCGAGGCCGTGGCTTGTCATGCGGGCCGAGGACGTGGCTTGGCATGCGGGCCGAGGCCGTGGCATGTCATGCGGGCCGAGGCCGTGGCATGGCATGCGGGCCGAGGCCGTGGCATGGCATGCGGGCCGAGGCCGTGGCATGGCATGTTGGGCGACGCCGTGGCAAGGCATGCGGGCCGAGGCCGTGGCATGGCATGTTGGGCGACGCCGTCGCAAGGCATGCGGGCCGAGGCCGTGGCATGGCATGCGGGCCGTGGCCGTGGCAGGGCATGTTGGGCGACGCCGTGGCATGGCATGCGGGCCGAGGCCGTGGCATGGCATGTTTGGCAACGCCGTGGCAAGACATGCGGGCCGTGGCATGGCATGGCATGCGGGCCGAGGCCGTGGCATGGCATGTTGGGCAACGCCGTGGCAAGGCATGCGGGCCAAGGCCGTGGCATGGCATGCGGGCCGAGGCCGGGGCATGGCATGCGGGCCGAGGCCGTGGCATGTCATGCGGGCCGAGGCCGTGGCATGGCATGCGGGCCGAGGCCGTGGCATGGCATGCGGGCCGAGGCCGTGGCATGGCATGTTGGGCGACGCCGTAGCAAGGCATGCGGGCCGAGGCCGTGCCTCGACATGTTGGCCAAGGCTAAGGCATGGCACGCCGGGCAACGCGGTGGCATGGCATGCAGGGCAACGCGGTGGCAAGGCATGCGGGCCGAGGCCGTGGCATGGCATGTTGGGCAACGCCGTAGCAAGGCATGCGGGCCGAGGCCGTGGCATGGCATGCGGGCCGTGGCCGTGGCATGGCATGTTGGGCGACGCCGTGGCATGGCATGCGGGCCGAGGCCGTGGCATGGCATGTTTGGCAACGCCGTGGCAAGACATGCGGGCCGTGGCATGGCATGGCATGCGGGCCAAGGCCGTGGCATGGCATGTTGGGCAACGCCGTGGCAAGGCATGCGGGCCGAGGCCGTGGCACGGCATGCGGGCCGAGGCCGTGGCATGGCATGCGGGCCGATGCCGTGGCATGGCATGTTGGGCGACGCCGTGGCAAGGCATGCGGGCCGAGGCCGTGGCATGGCATGTTGGGCAACGCCGTCGCAAGGCATGCGGGCCGAGGCCGTGGCATGGCATACGGGCCGTGGCCGTGGCATGGCATGTTGGGCGACGCCGTGGCATGGCATGCGGGCCGAGGCCGTGGCATGGCATGTTTGGCAACGCCGTGGCAAGACATGCGGGCCGTGGCATGGCATGGCATGCGGGCCGAGGCCGTGGCATGGCATGTTGGGCAACGCCGTGGCAAGGCATGCGGGCCGAGGCCGTGGCATGGCATGCGGGCCGAGGCCGTGGCATGGCATGTTGGGCGACGCCGTCGCAAGGCATGCGGGCCGAGGCCGTGGCATGGCATGCGGGCCGAGGCCGTGGCATGTCATGCGGGCCGAGGCCGTGGCATGGCATGCGGGCCGAGGCCGTGGCATGGCATGCGGGCCGAGGCCGTGGCATGGCATGTTGGCCGACGCCGTGGCAAGGCATGCGGGCCGAGGCCGTGCCTCGACATGTTGGCCAAGGCTAAGGCATGGCACGCCGGGCAACGCGGTGGCGTGGCATGCAGGGCAACGCGGTGGCAAGGCATGCGGGCCGAGGCCGTGGCATGGCATGTTGGGCAACGCCGTAGCAAGGCATGCGGGCCGAGGCCGTGGCATGGCATGCGGGCCGAGGCCGTGGCATGGCATGCGGGCCGTGGCCGTGGCATGGCATGTTGGGCGACGCCGTGGCATGGCATGCGGGCCGAGGCCGTGGCATGGCATGTTTGGCATCGCCGTGGCAAGACATGCGGGCCGTGGCATGGCATGGCATGCGGGCCAAGGCCGTGGCATGGCATGTTGGGCAACGCCGTGGCAAGGCATGCGGGTCGAGGCCGTGGCATGGCATGCGTGCCGAGGCCGTGGCATGTCATGCGGGCCGAGGCCGTGGCATGGCATGCGGGCCGAGGCCTTGGCATGGCATGCGGGCCGAGGCCGTGGCATGGCATGTTGGGCGACGCCGTAGCAAGGCATGCGGGCCGAGGCCGTGCCTCGACATGTTGGCCAAGGCTAAGGCATGGCACGCCGGGCAACGCGGTGGCATGGCGTGCTGGGCAACGCGGTGGCAAGGCATGCGGGCCGAGGCCGTGGCATGGCATATTGGGCAACGCCGTAGCAAGGCATGCGGGCCGAGGCCGTGGCATGGCATGCGGGCCGAGGCCGTGGCATGGCATGTTGGGCGACGCCGTGGCATGGCATGCGGGCCGAGGCCGTGGCATGGCATGTTTGGCAACGCCGTGGCAAGACATGCGGGCCGTGGCATGGCATGGCATGCGGGCCGAGGCCGTGGCATGGCATGTTAAGCAACGCCGTGGCAAGGCATGCGGGCCGAGGCCGTGGCATGGCATGCGGGCCGAGGCCGTGGCATGTCATGCGGGCCGAGGCCGTGGCATGGCATGCGGGCCGAGGCCTTGGCATGGCATGCGGGCCGAGGCCGTGGCATGGCATGCTGGGCGACGCCGTAGCAAGGCATGCGGACCGAGGCCGTGCCTCGACATGTTGGCCAAGGCTAATGCATGGCACGCCGGGCAACGCGGTGGCATGGCATGCTGGGCAACGCGGTGGCAAGGCATGCGGGCCGAGGCCGTGGCATGGCATGCTGGGCAACGCCGTAGCAAGGCATGCGGGCCGAGGCCGTGGCATGGCATGCGGGCCGTGGCCGTGGCATGGCATGTTGGGCGACGCCGGGGCATGGCATGCGGGCCGAGGCCGTGGCATGGCATGTTTGGCAACGCCGTGGCAAGACATGCGGGCCGTGGCATGGCATGGCATGCGGGCCGAGGCCGTGGCATGGCATGTTGGGCAACGCCGTGGCAAGGCATGCGGGCCGAGGCCGTGGCATGGCATGCGGGCCGAGGCCGTGGCATGTCATGCGGGCCGAGGCCGTGGCATGGCATGCGGGCCGAAGCCGTGGCATGGCATGCGGGCCGAGGCCCTGGCATGGCATGCGGGCCGTGGCCGTGGCATGGCATGTTGGGCGACGCCGTAGCAAGGCATGCGGGCCGAGGCCGTGGCATGGCATGCGGGCCGAGGCCGTGGCATGGCATGTTGGGCGACGCCGTAGCAAGGCATGCGGGCCGAGGCCGTGGCTCGACATGTTGGCCAAGGCTAAGGCATTGCACGCCGGGCAACGCGGTGGCATGGCATGCTGGGCAACGCGGTGGCAAGGCATGCGGGCCGAGGCCGTGGCATGGCATGTTGGGCAACGCCGTGGCAAGGCATGCGGGCCGAGGCCGTGGCATGGCATGCGGGCCGAGGCCGTGGCATGTCATGCGGGCCGAGGCCGTGGCATGGCATGCGGGCCGAGGCCGTGGCATGGCATACGGGCCGAGGCCGTGGCAAGGCATGCGGGCCGAGGCCGTGGCATGGCATGTTGGGCAACGCCGTGGCAAGGCATGCGGGCCGAGGTCGTGGCATGGCATGCGGGCCGAGGCCGTGGCATGTCATGCGGGCCGAGGCCGTGGCATGGCATGCGAGCCGAGGCCGAGGCCTGGGCATGGCATGCGGGCCGAGGCCGTGGCATGGCATGTTGGGCGACGCCGTAGCAAGGCATGCGGGCCGAGGCCGTGCCTCGACATGTTGGCCAAGGCTAAGGCATGGCACGCCGGGCAACGCGGTGGCATGGCATGCTGGGCAACGCGGTGGCAAGGCATGCGGGCCGAGGCCGTGGCATGGCATGTTGGGCAACGCCGTAGCAAGGCATGCGGGCCGAGGCCGTGGCATGGCATGCGGGCCGTGGCCGTGGCATGGCATGTTGGGCGACGCCGGGGCATGGCATGCGGGCCGAGGCCGTGGCATGTCATGCGGGCCGAGGCCGTGGCATGGCATGCGGGCCGAGGCCGTTGCAAGGCATGCGGGCCGAGGCCGTGGCATGTCATGCGGGCCGAGGCCGTGGCAAGGCATGCGGGCCGAGGCCGTGGCATGGCATGCGGGCCGAGGCCGTGGCATGGCATGCGGGCCGAGGCCGTGGCATGGCATGTTGGGCGACGCCGTAGCAAGGCATGCGGGCCGAGGCCGTGGCATGGCATGCGGGCCGAGGCCGTGGCATGGCATGTTGGGCGACGCCGTAGCAAGGCATGCGGGCCGAGGCCGTGCCTCGACATGTTGGCCAAGGCTAAGGCATGGCACGCCGGGCAACGCGGTGGCATGGCATGCTGGGCAACGCGGTGGCAAGGCATGCGGGCCGAGGCCGTGGCATGGCATGTTGGGCAACGCCGTAGCAAGGCATGCGGGCCGAGGCCGTGGCATGGCATGCGGGCCGTGGCCGTGGCATGGCATGTTGGGCGACGCCGGGGCATGGCATGCGGGCCGAGGCCGTGGCATGTCATGCGGGCCGAGGCCGTGGCATGGCATGCGGGCCGAGGTCGTTGCAAGGCATGCGGGCCGAGGCCGTGGCATGTCATGCGGGCCGAGGCCGTGGCATGGCATGCGG
>NC_138974.1:145780755-145805755 GCF_055761805.1 Camellia sinensis | reverse complement strand
AAGCGCAACAGGCAACTTTCGAGGGACATACTTTTCGCAACAAGCTTCCACTAGGAAAGCATAGGCAACTCGTTCGAACGTCAAAGCCAACCAAATGGCAATTACCCGAGGGACACGCCTTTCGCAAGGCACCTTCCACTAGGGAAGCGCAGGCAACCCGAAGGCGAGTCGAAGACAACCTAAAGGCATCACCCGAGGGACATGGAGGAATGCACCAGTGGAGTTCGCTGCACAGGCAGGGATCCGTCCAACTCGCACAAACCGAACACAACTCACGCGCCACGACGTACACTGTGCACCAGCCCCCCAAAACGAATCACACCCCGAAGGACTAAGAAGCCCGACGAACGCGCGAAAACATTTAGAGAGGCCGAGCAAGCACCGGTTAGCGCGAATGCAAATAACAAACTCAACAGGCAACTTTCGAGGGACATACTTCTCGCAACAAGCTTCCACAAGGAAAGCACAGGCAACTCGTTCGCACGCCAAAGCCAACCAAATGGCAATTTAACCGAGGGACATGCATTTCGCAAGGCAACTTGTAGAATTACCCGAGGGACATGGCATGCTTGCCAAGGCCGTGGCTTGGCATGCTTGCCAAGGCCGTGGCATGACATGCTGCTGGCCAAGGCCGGGGCATGCCATGCTGCTGGACAAGGCCGTGGCAAGACATGCTGATGGCCGAGGCCGTGGCAAGGCATGCTGATGGCCGAGGCCGTGGCAAGGCATGCTGATGGCCGAGGCCGTGGCAAGGCATGCTGATGGCCGAGGCCGTGGCAAGGCATGCTGATGGCCGAGGCCGTGGCGTGGCATGCCATGCTGCTGGACGAGGCCGTGGCAAGGCATGCTGCTGGCCAAGGCGTTGGCATGGCATGCTGCTGACCAAGGCTTGGGCTTGCCATGCTGCCGGCCAAGGCCGCGGCATGGCATGCTGCCGGCCAAGGCCGGGGCAGGGCATGCTGCTGGCCAAGGCTTTGGCATGCCATGTTGCTGGCCAAGGCCGTGGCATGGCATGCTGCTGGCCAAGGCCGGGGCATGGCAAGCTGCTGGCCAAGGTCGTGGCATGGCACGCTGCTGGCCAAGGCCGGGGCATGGCAAGCTGCTGGCCATGGCCGTGGCATGACAAGCTTGCCAAGGCCGGGGCATGGCGTGCTGCTGGCCAAGGCTTTGGCATGCCATGTTGCTGGCCAAGGCTGTGGCATGGCATGCTGCTGGCCAAGGCCGTGGCATGACATGCTGGCGAAGGCCGGGGCATGGAATGCTGCTGGCCAAGGCCGTGGCATGGCATGCTGCTGGCCAAGGCCGTGGCATGACATGCTTGCCAAGGCCAGGGCATGGCATGCTGCTGGCCAAGGCTTTGGCATGCCATGTTGCTGGCCAAGGCTGTGGCATGGCATGCTGGCCTAGGCCAACGTGCCACCGCCACCACCGCGGGCCGCCACTAGACGCATCCCGTGCTTGGCTATGTAGTTTCGATGCCACAAGCCAATGCCACAAGCCAAGAGATGGCATGTGCCAAGCGCCCGCCTAGGCATAGGCGTGGCCTGTGGCCTGGCCATGCTGGCCAGCCTTAAGGGAGGTGCCCCCCCCTTATAATAGCCTGTTAAGCCCTTTTCAATCTGGCAGGAGGAAACATCAACCATGTTTGAGGAGTCATAATGGGGTTTTTTTAAAAAGTAATGGTTTTTTGCCAAAACTTTCAACATGAAAGTTGTATGAAATAATTTAATACACCATAAAAAAAATTACAAAAAAATATTTGGCCACCGGAATATTTTATTTTAATTTATTTCAATTTTAATACTTAAAAAATAATAAAAATTACTAAAAATACTCAAAAAATTCTAGAAAAATTCCAACAATTATAAGATGAGGCACTAGTAATTATAGTAATTTTTTCAATTATTTTTTTATTTTTTATTTATTTTATTATAATTTTTATGAGTAAATAAATAATTAAAAAGCCCAACGAACGTGCAAAAACTCTTAGAGAAACCGAGCAAGCATCGGATAGCTCGAATGCAACAGGCAACTTCCGAGGGACACACTTTTCCCAACAAGCTTCCACTGGGGAAAGCACTAGCAATGTGTTCGCAAGTCAAAGGCAACCAAACGGCTATTACCCGAGGGACATGCATTTCGCAGGGCACCATATACGTAAGTCAAAGCCAAACCAAATGGCAATTACACGAGGGACAGGATTGCTTGCCAAGGGCGTGGCATGCGATGTTCTAGCCCAAGGCCAAGGCACGGCACGCTGCGGGACAAGGCCGTGGCAAGACATGCGGCTGGGCTTGGCCTTGGCATGGCATGCCGCTGGCCTTGGCTGGGCAGCGTTGGCCTTGGCATGGAATGTTGCTGGCTTCGGATGGGCTGCCTTGGCCTTGGCCTTGGCCTTGGCATGGCATGCTGCTGGCCTTGGCCTTGGCATGGCATGCTGCTGGCTTTGGCTGGGCTGCCTTCCCCGGGCCATGCCATGCTGCTGGCCTTGGCCTTGGCATGGCATGCTGCTGGCTTTGGCTGGGCTGCCTTGGCCGTGGCATGGCATGGCATGCTGCTGGCCTTGGCCTTGGCATGGCATGCTGCTGGCTTTGGCTGGCCTGCCTTCGCCGTGGCATGGCATGCTGCTGGCCTTGGCCTTGGCATGGCATGCTGCTGGCTTTGGCTGGGCTGCCTTGGCCGTGGCATGGCATGCAGCTGCCTTGGCCTTGGCATGGCATGCTGCTGGCTTTGGCTGGGCTGCCTTGGCCTTGGCATGGCATGCTGCTGGCCTTGGCTTGGCATGGCATGCTGCTGGCTTTGGCTGGGCTGCCTTGGCCGTGGCATGCCATGCTGCTGGCCTTGGCCTTGGCATGGCATGCTGCTGGCTTTGGCTGGCCTGCCTTGGCCTTGGCATGGCATGCTGCTGGCCTTGGCTTGGCATGGCATGCTGCTGGCTTTGGCTGGCCTGCCTTGGCCGTGGCATGGCATGCTGCTGGCCTTGGCCTTGGCATGGCATGCTGCTGGCATTGGCCGGCCTGCCTTGGCCGTGGCATGGCATGCTGCTGGCCTTGGCCTTGGCATGGCATGCTGCTGGCTTTGGCTGTACTCCCTTGGCCGTGGCATGCCATGCTGCTGGCCTTGGCCTTGGCGTGGCATGCTGCTGGCTTTGGCTGGGCTGCCTTGGCCGTGGCATGGCATGCTGCTGGCCTTGGCCTTGGCATGGCATGCTGCTGGCTTTGGCTGGGCTGCCTTGGCCGTGGCATGGCATGCTGCTGGCCTTGGCCTTGGCTTGGCATGCTGCTGGCTTTGGCTGGGCTGCCTTGGCCGTGGCATGGCATGCTGCTGGCCTTGGCCTTGGCATGGCATGCTGCTGGCTTTGGCTGGGCTGCCTTGGCCTTGGCATGGCATGCTGCTGGCCTTGGCTAGGCATGGCGTGCTGCTGGCTTTGGCTGGCCTGCATTGGCCGTGGCAGGGCATGCCGCTGGCCTTGGCCTTGGCATGGCATGCTGCTGGCTTTGGCGGGGCTGCCATGGCCTTGGCACGGCATGCTGCTGGCCTTGGCTTGGCAGGGCATGCTGCTGGCTTTGGCTGGCCTGCCTTGGCCGTGGCATGGCATGCTGCTGGCCTTGGCCTTGGCATGGCATGCTGCTGGCTTTGGCTGGCCTGCCTTGGCCGTGGCATGGCATGCTGCTGGCCTTGGCCTTGGCATGGCATGCTCCTGGCTTTGGCTGGGCTGCCTTGGCCGTGGCATGGCATGCTGCTGGCCTTGGCCTTGGCATGGCATGCTGCTGGCTTTGGCTGGGCTGCCTTGGCCGTGGCATGGCATGCTGCTGGCCTTGGCCTTGGCATGGCATGCTGATGGCTTTGGCTGGGCTGCCTTGGCCGTGGCATGGCATGCTGCTGGCCTTGGCCTTGGCATGGCATGCTGCTGGCTTTGGCTGGGCTGCCTTGGCCGTGGCATGCCATGCTGCTGGCCTTGGCCTTGGCATGGCATGCTGTTGGCTTTGGCTGGGCTGCCTTGGCCTTGGCATGGCATGCTGCTGGCCTTGGCTTGGGATGGCATGCTGCTGGCTTTGGCTTGGCATGGCATGCTGCTGGCTTTGGCTGGCCTGCCTTGGCCGTGGCATGGCAGGCTGCTGGCCTTGGCCTTGGCATGGCATGCTGCTGGCTTTGGCAGGCCTGCCTTGGCCGTGGCATGGCATGCTGCTGGCCTTGGCCTTGGCATGGCATGCTGCTGGCCTTGGCTGGGCTGCCTTGGCCGTGGCATGGCATGCTGCTGGCCTTGGCCTTGGCATGGCATGCTGCTGGCTTTGGCTGGGCTGCCTTGGCCGTGGCATGGCATGCTGCTGGCCTTGGCCTTGGCATGGCATGCTGCTGGCTTTGGCTGGCCTCCCTTGGCCGTGGCATGGCTTGCTGCTGGCCTTGGCCTTGGCATGGCATGCTGCTGGCTTTGGCTGGGCTGCCTTGGCCGTGGCATGGCATGCTGCTGGCCTTGGCCTTGGCATGGCATGCTGCTGGCTTTGGCTGGGCTGCCTTGGCCTTGGCATGGCATGCTGCTGGCCTTGGCTTGGCATGGCATGCTGCTGGCTTTGGCTGGCCTGCCTTGGCCGTGGCATGGCAAGCTGCTGGCCTTGGCCTTGGCATGGCATGCTGCTGGCCTTGGCCTTGGCATGGCATGCTGCTGGCCTTGGCCTTGGCATGGCATGCTGCTGGCTTTGGCTGGGCTGCCTTGGCCGTGGCATGGCATGTTGCTGGCCATGGCCTTGGCATGGCATGCTGCCGGCTTTGGCTGGGCTGCCTTGGCCGTGGCATGGCATGCTGCTGGCCTTGGCCTTGGCATGGCATGCTGCTGGCTTTGGCTGGGCTGCCTTGGCCTTGGCATGGCATGCTGCTGGCCTTGGCTTGGCATGGCATGCTGCTGGCTTTGCCTGGCCTGCCCTGGCCGTGGCATGGCATGCTGCTGGCCTTGGCCTTGGCATGGCATGCTGCTGGCTTTGGCTGGGCGGCCTTGGCCGTGGCATGGCATGCTGCTGGCCTTGGCCTTGGCATGGCATGCTGCTGGCTTTGGCTGGGCCGCCTTGGCCGTGGCATGGCATGCTGCTGGCCTTGGCCTTGGCATGGCATGCTGCTGGCTTTGGCTGGGCTGCCTTGGCCTTGGCATGGCATGCTGCTGGCCTTGGCTTGGCATGGCATGCTGCTGGCTTTGGCTGGCCTGCCTTGGCCGTGGCATGGCATGCTGCTGGCCTTGGCCTTGGCATGGCATGCTACTGGCCTTGGCCTTGGCATGGCATGCTGCTGGCCTTGGCCTTGGCATGGCATGCCGCTGGCTTTGGCTGGCCTGCCTTGGCCGTGGCATGGCATGCTGCTGGCCTTGGCCTTGGCATGGCATGCTGCTGGCTTTGGCTGGGCTGCCTTGGCCGTGGCATGGCATGCTGCTGGCCTTGGCCTTGGCATGGCATGCTGCTGGCTTTGGCTGGGCTGCCTTGGCCTTGGCATGGCATGCTGCTGGCCTTGGCTTGGCATGGCATGCTGCTGGCTTTGGCTGGCCTGCCTTGGCCGTGGCATGGCATGCTGCTGGCCTTGGCCTTGGCATGGCATGCTGCTGGCTTTGGCTGGGCTGCCTTGGCCGCGGCATGGCATGCTGCTGGCCTTGGCCTTGGCATGGCATGCTGCTGGCTTTGGCTGGGCTGCCTTGGCCGCGGCATGGCATGCTGCTGGCCTTGGCCTTGGCATGGCCTGCTGCTGGCTTTGGCTGGGCTGCCTTGGCCTTGGCATGGCATGCTGCTGGCCTTGGCTTGGCATGGCATGCTGCTGGCTTTGGCTCGCCTGCCTTGGCCGTGGCATGCCATGCTGCTGGCCTTGGCCTTGGCATGGCATGCTGCTGGCTTTGGCTGGCCTGCCTTGGCCGTGGCATGGCATGCTGCTGGCCTTGGCCTTGGCATGGCATGCTGCTGGCTTTGGCTGGGCTGCCTTGGCCGTCGCATGCCATGCTGCTGGCCTTGGCCTTGGCATGGCATGCTGCTGGCTTTGGCTGGGCTGCCTTGGCCGTGGCATGGCATGCTGCTGGCCTTGGCCTTGGCATGGCATGCTGCTGGCTTTGGCTGGGCTGCCTTGGCCTTGGCATGGCATGCTGCCGGCCTTGGCTTGGCATGGCATGCTGCTGGCTTTGGCTGGCCTGCCTTGGCCGTGGCATGGCATGCTGCTGGCCTTGGCCTTGGCATGGCATGCTGCTGGCCTTGGCTGGGCTGCCTTGGCCTTGGCATGGCATGCTGCTGGCCTTGGCTTGGCATGGCATGCTGCTGGCTTTGGCTGGCCTGCCTTGGCCGTGGCATGGCATGCTGCTGGCCTTGGCCTTGGCATGGCATGCTGCTGGCTTTGGTTGGCCTGCCTTGGCCGTGGCATGGCATGCTGCTGGCCTTGGCCTTGGCATGGCATTCTGCTGGCTTTGGCTGGGCTGCCTTGGCCGTGGCATGGCATGCTGCTGGCCTTGGCCTTGGCATGGCATGCTGCTGGCTTTGGCTGGGCGGCCTTGGCCTTGGCATGGCATGCTGCTGGCCTTGGCTTGGCATGGCATGCTGGTGGCTTTGGCTGGCCTGCCTTGGCCGTGGCATGGCATGCTGCTGGCCTTGGCCTTGGCATGGAATGCTGCTGGCTTTGGCTGGGCTGCCTTGGCCGTGGCATGGCATGCTGCTGGCCTTGGCCTTGGCATGGCATGCTGCTGGCTTTGGCTGGGCTGCCTTGGCTTGGCATGGCATGCTGCTGGCCTTGGCCTTGGCATGGCATGCTGGTGGCTTTGGCTGGCCTGCCTTGGCCGTGGCATGGCATGCTGCTGGCCTTGGCCTTGGCATGGAATGCTGCTGGCTTTGGCTGGGCTGCCTTGGCCAAGGCATGGCATGCTGCTGGCCTTGGCCTTGGCATGGCATGCTGCTGGCTTTGGCTGGGCTGCCTTGGCCTTGGCATGGCATGCTGCTGGCCTTGGCTTGGCATGGCATGCTGCTGGCTTTGGCTGGCCTGCCTTGGCCGTGGCATGGCATGCTGCTGGCCTTGGCCTTGGCATGGCATGCTGCTGGCTTTGGCTGGGCTGCCTTGGCCGCGGCATGGCATGCTGCTGGCCTTGGCCTTGGCATGGCATGCTGCTGGCTTTGGCTGGCCTGCCTTGGCCGTGGCATGGCATGCTGCTGGCCTTGGCCTTGGCATGGCATGCAGCTGGCTTTGGCTGGGCTGCCTTGGCCTTGGCATGGCATGCTGCTGGCCTTGGCTTGGCATGGCATGCTGCTGGCTTTGGCTTGCCTGCCTTGGCCGTGGCATGGCATGTTGCTGGCCTTGGCCTTGGCATGGCATGCTGCTGGCTTTGGCTGGGCTGCCTTGGCCGTGGCATGGCATGCTGCTGGCCTTGGCCTTGGCATGGCATGCTGCTGGCTTTGGCTGGGCTGCCTTGGCCTTGGCATGGCATGCTGCTGGCCTTGGCTTGGCATGGCATGCTGCTGGCTTTGGCTGGCCTGCCTTGGCCGTGGCATGGCATGCTGCTGGCCTTGGCCTTGGCATGGCATGCTGCTGGCTTTGGCTGGGCTGCCTTGGCCGTGGCATGGCATGCTGCTGGCCTTGGCCTTGGCATGGCATGCTGCTGGCTTTGGCTGGGCTGCCTTGGCCGTGGCATGGCATGCTGCTGGCCTTGGCCTTGGCATGGCATGCTGCTGGCTTTGGCTGGGCTGCCTTGGCCTTGGCATGGCATGCTGCTGGCCTTGGCTTGGCATGGCATGCTGCTGGCTTTGGCTGGCCTGCCTTGGCCGTGGCATGGCATGTTGCTGGCCTTGGCCTTGGCTTGGCATGCTGCTGGCTTTGGCTGGGCTGCCTTGGCCGTGGCATGCCATGCTGCTGGCCTTGGCCTTGGCATGGCATGCTGCTGGCTTTGGCTGGGCTGCCTTGGCCGTGGCATGGCATGCTGCTGGCCTTGGCCTTGGCATGGCATGCTGCTGGCTTTGGCTGGGCTGCCTTGGCCTTGGCATGGCATGCTGCTGGCTTGGCTTGGCATGGCATGCTGCTGGCTTTGGCTGGCCTGCCTTGGCCGTGGCATGGCATGCTGCTGGCCTTGGCCTTGGCATGGCATGCTGCTGGCTTTGGCTGGGCTGCCTTGGCCTTGGCATGGCATGCTGCTGGCCTTGGCTTGGCATGGCATGCTGCTGGCTTTGGCTGGCCTGCCTTGGCCGTGGCATGGCATGCTGCTGGCCTTGGCCTTGGCATGGCATGCTGCTGGCTTTGGCTGGCCTGCCTTGGCCGTGGCATGGCATGCTGCTGGCCTTGGCCTTGGCATGGCATTCTGCTGGCTTTGGCTGGGCTGCCTTGGCCGTGGCATGGCATGCTGCTGGCCTTGGCCTTGGCATGGCATGCTGCTGGCTTTGGCTGGCCTGCCTTGGCCGTGGCATGGCATGCTGCTGGCCTTGGCCTTGGCATGGCATGCTGCTGGCTTTGGCTGGGCTGCCTTGGCCGGGGCATGGCATGCTGCTGGCCTTGGCCTTGGCATGGCATGCTGCTGGCTTTGGCTGGGCTGCCTTGGCCGCGGCATGGCATGCTGCTGGCCATGGCCATGGCATGGCATGCTGCTGGCTTTGGCTGGGCTGCCTTGGCCTTGGCATGGCATGCTGCTGGCTTTGGCTTGCCTGCCTTGGCCGTGGCATGGCATGCTGCTGGCCTTGGCCTTGGCATGGCATGCTGCTGGCTTTGGCTGGCCTGCCTTGGCCGTGGCATGGCATGCTGCTGGCCTTGGCCTTGGCATGGCATGCTGCTGGCTTTGGCTGGGCTGCCTTGGCCGTGGCATGGCATGCTGCTGGCCTTGGCCTTGGCATGGCATGCTGCTGGCTTTGGCTGGGCTGCCTTGGCCGTGGCATGGCATGCTGCTGGCCTTGGCCTTGGCATGGCATGCTGCTGGCTTTGGCTGGGCTGCCTTGGCCGTGGCATGGCATGCTGCTGGCCTTGGCCTTGGCATGGCATGCTGCTGGCTTTGGCTGGGCTGCCTTGGCCTTGGCATGGCATGCTGCTGGCCTTGGCTTGGCATGGCGTGCTGCTGGCTTTGGCTGGCCTGCATTGGCCGTGGCAAGGCATGCTGCTGGCCTTGGCCTTGGCATGGCCTGCTGCTGGCTTTGGCTGGGCTGCCTTGGCCTTGGCACGGCATGCTGCTGGCCTTGGCTTGGCATGGCATGCTGCTGGCTTTGGCTGGCCTGCCTTGGCCGTGGCATGGCATGCTGCTGGCCTTGGCCTTGGCATGGCATGCTGCTGGCTTTGGCTGGCCTGCCTTGGCCGTGGCATGGCATGCTGCTGGCCTTGGCCTTGGCATGGCATGCTCCTGGCTTTGGCTGGGCTGCCTTGGCCGTGGCATGGCATGCTGCTGGCCTTGGCCTTGGCATGGCATGCTGCTGGCTTTGGCTGGGCTGCCTTGGCCGTGGCATGGCATGCTGCTGGCCTTGGCCTTGGCATGGCATGCTGATGGCTTTGGCTGGGCTGCCTTGGCCGTGGCATGGCATGCTGCTGGCCTTGGCCTTGGCATGGCATGCTGCTGGCTTTGGCTGGGCTGCCTTGGCCGTGGCATGCCATGCTGCTGGCCTTGGCCTTGGCATGGCATGCTGCTGGCTTTGGCTGGGCTGCCTTGGCCTTGACATGGCATGCTGCTGGCCTTGGCTTGGGATGGCATGCTGCTGGCTTTGGCTTGGCATGGCATGCTGCTGGCTTTGGCTGGCCTGCCTTGGCCGTGGCATGGCAGGCTGCTGGCCTTGGCCTTGGCATGGCATGCTGCTGGCTTTGGCAGGCCTGCCTTGGCCGTGGCATGGCATGCTGCTGGCCTTGGCCTTGGCATGGCATGCTGCTGGCTTTGGCTGGGCTGCCTTGGCCGTGGCATGGCATGCTGCTGGCCTTGGCCTTGGCATGGCATGCTGCTGGCTTTGGCTGGCCTGCCTTGGCCGTGGCATGGCTTGCTGCTGGCCTTGGCCTTGGCATGGCATGCTGCTGGCTTTGGCTGGGCTGCCTTGGCCGTGGCATGGCATGCTGCTGGCCTTGGCCTTGGCATGGCATGCTGCTGGCTTTGGCTGGGCTGCCTTGGCCTTGGCATGGCATGCTGCTGGCCTTGGCTTGGCGTGGCATGCTGCTGGCTTTGGCTGGCCTGCCTTGGCCGTGGCATGGCAAGCTGCTGGCCTTGGCCTTGGCATGGCATGCTGCTGGCCTTGGCCTTGGCATGGCATGCTGCTGGCTTTGGCTGGGCTGCCTTGGCCGTGGCATGGCATGGTGCTGGCCATGGCCTTGGCATGGCATGCTGCTGGCTTTGGCTGGGCTGCCTTGGCCGTGGCATGGCATGCTGCTGGCCTTGGCCTTGGCATGGCATGCTGCTGGCTTTGGCTGGGCTGCCTTGGCCTTGGCATGGCATGGCATGGCATGCTGCTGGCTTTGCCTGGCCTGCCCTGGCCGTGGCATGGCATGCTGCTGGCCTTGGCCTTGGCATGGCATGCTGCTGGCTTTGGCTGGGCTGCCTTGGCCGTGGCATGGCATGCTGCTGGCCTTGGCCTTGGCATGGCATGCTGCTGGCTTTGGCTGGGCTGCCTTGGCCGTGGCATGGCATGCTGCTGGCCTTGGCCTTGGCATGGCATGCTGCTGGCTTTGGCTGGGCCGCCTTGGCCTTGGCATGGCATGCTGCTGGCCTTGGCTTGGCATGGCATGCTGCAGGCTTTGGCTGGCCTGCCTTCGCCGTGGCATGGCATGCTGCTGGCCTTGGCCTTGGCATGGCATGCTACTGGCCTTGGCCTTGGCATGGCATGCTGCTGGCCTTGGCCTTGGCATGGCATGCCGCTGGCTTTGGCTGGCCTGCCTTGGCCGTGGCATGGCATGCTGCTGGCCTTGGCCTTGGCATGGCATGCTGCTGGCTTTGGCTGGGCTGCCTTGGCCGTGGCATGGCATGCTGCTGGCCTTGGCCTTGGCATGGCATGCTGCTGGCTTCGGCTGGGCTGCCTTGGCCTTGGCATGGCATGCTGCTGGCCTTGGCTTGGCATGGCATGCTGCTGGCTTTGGCTGGCCTGCCTTGGCCGTGGCATGGCATGCTGCTGGCCTTGGCCTTGGCATGGCATGCTGCTGGCTTTGGCTGGGCTGCCTTGGCCGGGGCATGGCATGCTGCTGGCCTTGGCCTTGGCATGGCATGCTGCTGGCTTTGGCTGGGCTGCCTTGGCCGCGGCATGGCATGCTGCTGGCCTTGGCCTTGGCATGGCATGCTGCTGGCTTTGGCTGGGCTGCCTTGGCCTTGGCATGGCATGCTGCTGGCCTTGGCTTGGCATGGCATGCTGCTGGCTTTGGCTTGCCTGCCTTGGCCGTGGCATGCCATGCTGCTGGCCTTGGCCTTGGCATGGCATGCTGCTGGCTTTGGCTGGCCTGCCTTGGCCGTGGCATGGCATGCTGCTGGCCTTGGCCTTGGCATGGCATGCTGCTGGCTTTGGCTGGGCTGCCTTGGCCGTGGCATGCCATGCTGCTGGCCTTGGCCTTGGCATGGCATGCTGCTGGCTTTGGCTGGGCTGCCTTGGCCGTGGCATGGCATGCTGCTGGCCTTGGCCTTGGCATGGCATGCTGCTGGCTTTGGCTGGGCTGCCTTGGCCTTGGCATGGCATGCTGCTGGCCTTTGCTTGGCATGGCATGCTGCTGGCTTTGGCTGGCCTGCCTTGGCCGTGGCATGGCATGCTGCTGGCCTTGGCCTTGGCATGGCATGCTGCTGGCTTTGGCTGGGCTGCCTTGGCCTTGGCATGGCATGCTGCTGGCCTTGGCTTGGCATGGCATGCTGCTGGCTTTGGCTGGCCTGCCTTGGCCGTGGCATGGCATGCTGCTGGCCTTGGCCTTGGCATGGCATGCTGCTGGCTTTGGCTGGGCTGCCTTGGCCGTGGCATGGCATGCTGCTGGCCTTGGCCTTGGCATGGCATGCTGCTGGCTTTGGCTGGCCTGCCTTGGCCGTGGCATGGCATGCTGCTGGCCTTGGCCTTGGCATGGCATGCTGCTGGCTTTGGCTGGGCTGCCTTGGCCTTGGCATGGCATGCTGCTGGCCTTGGCTTGGCATGGCATGCTGCTGGCTTTGGCTTGCCTGCCTTGGCCGTGGCATGGCATGCTGCTGGCCTTGGCCTTGGCATGGCATGCTGCTGGCTTTGGCTGGGCTGCCTTGGCCGTGGCATGGCATGCTGCTGGCCTTGGCCTTGGCATGGCATGCTGCTGGCTTTGGCTGGGCTGCCTTGGCCTTGGCATGGCATGCTGCTGGCCTTGGCTTGGCATGGCATGCTGCTGGCTTTGGCTGGCCTGCCTTGGCCGTGGCATGGCATGCTGCTGGCCTTGGCCTTGGCATGGCATGCTGCTGGCTTTGGCTGGGCTGCCTTGGCCGTGGCATGGCATGCTGCTGGCCTTGGCCTTGGCATGGCATGCTGCTGGCTTTGGCTGGGCTGCCTTGGCCGTGGCATGGCATGCTGCTGGCCTTGGCCTTGGCATGGCATGCTGCTGGCTTTGGCTGGGCTGCCTTGGCCTTGGCATGGCATGCTGCTGGCCTTGGCTTGGCATGGCATGCTGCTGGCCTTGGCTTGGCATGGCATGCTGCTGGCTTTGGCTGGCCTGCCTTGGCCGTGGCATGGCATGCTGCTGGCCTTGGCCTTGGCATGGCATGCTGCTGGCTTTGGCTGGCCTGCCTTGGCCGTGGCATGGCATGCTGCTGGCCTTGGCCTTGGCATGGCATGCTGCTGGCTTTGGCTGGGCTGCCTTCGCCGTGGCATGCCATGCTGCTGGCCTTGGCCTTGGCATGGCATGCTGCTGGCTTTGGCTGGGCTGCCTTGGCCGTGGCATGGTATGCTGCTGGCCTTGGCCTTGGCATGGCATGCTGCTGGCTTTGGCTGGGCTGCCTTGGCCTTGGCATGGCATGCTGCTGGCCTTGGCTTGGCATGGCATGCTGCTGGCTTTGGCTGGCCTGCCTTGGCCGTGGCATGGCATGCTGCTGGCCTTGGCCTTGGCATGGCATGCTGCTGGCTTTGGTTGGCCTGCCTTGGCCGTGGCATGGCATGCTGCTGGCCTTGGCCTTGGCATGGCATTCTGCTGGCTTTGGCTGGGCTGCCTTGGCCGTGGCATGGCATGCTGCTGGCCTTGGCCTTGGCATGGCATGCTGCTGGCTTTGGCTGGGCTGCCTTGGCCTTGGCATGGCATGCTGCTGGCCTTGGCTTGGCATGGCATGCTGCTGGCTTTGGCTGGCCTGCCTTGGCCGTGGCATGGCATGCTGCTGGCCTTGGCCTTGGCATGGCATGCTGCTGGCTTTGGCTGGGCTGCCTTAGCCGTGGCATGGCATGCTGCTGGCCTTGGCCTTGGCATGGCATGCTGCTGGCTTTGGCTGGGCTGCCTTGGCCGCGGCATGGCATGCTGCTGGCCTTGGCCTTGGCATGGCATGCTGCTGGCTTTGGCTGGGCTGCCTTGGCCTTGGCATGGCATGCTGCTGGCCTTGGCTTGGCATGGCATGCTGCTGGCTTTGGCTTGCCTGCCTTGGCCGTGGCATGCCATGCTGCTGGCCTTGGCCTTGGCATGGCATGCTGCTGGCTTTGGCTGGCCTGCCTTGGCCGTGGCATGGCATGCTGCTGGCCTTGGCCTTGGCATGGCATGCTGCTGGCTTTGGCTGGGCTGCCTTGGCCGTGGCATGCCATGCTGCTGGCCTTGGCCTTGGCATGGCATGCTGCTGGCTTTGGCTGGGCTGCCTTGGCCGTGGCATGGCATGCTGCTGGCCTTGGCCTTGGCATGGCATGCTGCTGGCTTTGGCTGGGCTGCCTTGGCCTTGGCATGGCATGCTGCTGGCCTTTGCTTGGCATGGCATGCTGCTGGCTTTGGCTGGCCTGCCTTGGCCGTGGCATGGCATGCTGCTGGCCTTGGCCTTGGCATGGCATGCTGCTGGCTTTGGCTGGGCTGCCTTGGCCTTGGCATGGCATGCTGCTGGCCTTGGCTTGGCATGGCATGCTGCTGGCTTTGGCTGGCCTGCCTTGGCCGTGGCATGGCATGCTGCTGGCCTTGGCCTTGGCATGGCATGCTGCTGGCTTTGGTTGGCCTGCCTTGGCCGTGGCATGGCATGCTGCTGGCCTTGGCCTTGGCATGGCATTCTGCTGGCTTTGGCTGGGCTGCCTTGGCCGTGGCATGGCATGCTGCTGGCCTTGGCCTTGGCATGGCATGCTGCTGGCTTTGGCTGGGCTGCCTTGGCCTTGGCATGGCATGCTGCTGGCCTTGGCTTGGCATGGCATGCTGCTGGCTTTGGCTGGCCTGCCTTGGCCGTGGCATGGCATGCTGCTGGCCTTGGCCTTGGCATGGCATGCTGCTGGCTTTGGCTGGGCTGCCTTGGCCGTGGCATGGCATGCTGCTGGCCTTGGCCTTGGCATGGCATGCTGCTGGCTTTGGCTGGCCTGCCTTGGCCGTGGCATGGCATGCTGCTGGCCTTGGCCTTGGCATGGCATGCTGCTGGCTTTGGCTGGGCTGCCTTGGCCTTGGCATGGCATGCTGCTGGCCTTGGCTTGGCATGGCATGCTGCTGGCTTTGGCTTGCCTGCCTTGGCCGTGGCATGGCATGCTGCTGGCCTTGGCCTTGGCATGGCATGCTGCTGGCTTTGGCTGGGCTGCCTTGGCCGTGGCATGGCATGCTGCTGGCCTTGGCCTTGGCATGGCATGCTGCTGGCTTTGGCTGGGCTGCCTTGGCCTTGGCATGGCATGCTGCTGGCCTTGGCTTGGCATGGCATGCTGCTGGCTTTGGCTGGCCTGCCTTGGCCGTGGCATGGCATGCTGCTGGCCTTGGCCTTGGCATGGCATGCTGCTGGCTTTGGCTGGGCTGCCTTGGCCGTGGCATGGCATGCTGCTGGCCTTGGCCTTGGCATGGCATGCTGCTGGCTTTGGCTGGGCTGCCTTGGCCGTGGCATGGCATGCTGCTGGCCTTGGCCTTGGCATGGCATGCTGCTGGCTTTGGCTGGGCTGCCTTGGCCTTGGCATGGCATGCTGCTGGCCTTGGCTTGGCATGGCATGCTGCTGGCTTTGGCTGGCCTGCCTTGGCCGTGGCATGGCATGCTGCTGGCCTTGGCCTTGGCATGGCATGCTGCTGGCTTTGGCTGGGCTGCCTTGGCCGTGGCATGGCATGCTGCTGGCCTTGGCCTTGGCATGGCATGCTGCTGGCTTTGGCTGGGCTGCCTTGGCCGTGGCATGGCATGCTGCTGGCCTTGGCCTTGGCATGGCATGCTGCTGGCTTTGGCTGGGCTGCCTTGGCCTTGGCATGGCATGCTGCTGGCCTTGGCTTGGCATGGCATGCTGCTGGCCTTGGCTTGGCATGGCATGCTGCTGGCTTTGGCTGGCCTGCCTTGGCCGTGGCATGGCATGCTGCTGGCCTTGGCCTTGGCATGGCATGCTGCTGGCTTTGGCTGGCCTGCCTTGGCCGTGGCATGGCATGCTGCTGGCCTTGGCCTTGGCATGGCATGCTGCTGGCTTTGGCTGGGCTGCCTTGGCCGTGGCATGCCATGCTGCTGGCCTTGGCCTTGGCATGGCATGCTGCTGGCTTTGGCTGGGCTGCCTTGGCCGTGGCATGGTATGCTGCTGGCCTTGGCCTTGGCATGGCATGCTGCTGGCTTTGGCTGGGCTGCCTTGGCCTTGGCATGGCATGCTGCTGGCCTTGGCTTGGCATGGCATGCTGCTGGCTTTGGCTGGCCTGCCTTGGCCGTGGCAAGGCATGCTGCTGGCCTTGGCCTTGGCATGGCATGCTGCTGGCTTTGGTTGGCCTGCCTTGGCCGTGGCATGGCATGCTGCTGGCCTTGGCCTTGGCATGGCATTCTGCTGGCTTTGGCTGGGCTGCCTTGGCCGTGGCATGGCATGCTGCAGGCCTTGGCCTTGGCATGGCATGCTGCTGGCTTTGGCTGGGCTGCCTTGGCCTTGGCATGGCATGCTGCTGGCCTTGGCTTGGCATGGCATGCTGCTGGCTTTGGCTGGCCTGCCTTGGCCGTGGCATGGCATGCTGCTGGCCTTGGCCTTGGCATGGCATGCTGCTGGCTTTGGCTGGGCTGCCTTGGCCGTGGCATGGCATGCTGCTGGCCTTGGCCTTGGCATGGCATGCTGCTGGCTTTGGCTGGCCTGCCTTGGCCGTGGCATGGCATGCTGCTGGCCTTGGCCTTGGCATGGCATGCTGCTGGCTTTGGCTGGGCTGCCTTGGCCTTGGCATGGCATGCTGCTGGCCTTGGCTTGGCATGGCATGCTGCTGGCTTTGGCTTGCCTGCCTTGGCCGTGGCATGGCATGCTGCTGGCCTTGGCCTTGGCATGGCATGCTGCTGGCTTTGGCTGGGCTGCCTTGGCCGTGGCATGGCATGCTGCTGGCCTTGGCCTTGGCATGGCATGCTGCTGGCTTTGGCTGGGCTGCCTTGGCCTTGGCATGGCATGCTGCTGGCCTTGGCTTGGCATGGCATGCTGCTGGCTTTGGCTGGCCTGCCTTGGCCGTGGCATGGCATGCTGCTGGCCTTGGCCTTGGCATGGCATGCTGCTGG
Source organism: Camellia sinensis (assembly GCF_055761805.1). Lineage (NCBI taxonomy): Eukaryota > Viridiplantae > Streptophyta > Magnoliopsida > Ericales > Theaceae > Camellia > Camellia sinensis. Next base: position 145,789,236 of record NC_138974.1, on the reverse strand, counting down.
CTTTGGCTGGGCTGCCTTGGCCGTGGCATGGCATGCTGCTGGCCTTGGCCTTGGCATGGCATGCTGCTGGCTTTGGCTGGGCTGCCTTGGCCGTGGCATGGCATGCTGCTGGCCTTGGCCTTGGCATGGCATGCTGCTGGCTTTGGCTGGGCTGCCTTGGCCTTGGCATGGCATGCTGCTGGCCTTGGCTTGGCATGGCATGCTGCTGGCTTTGGCTGGCCTGCCTTGGCCGTGGCATGGCATGCTGCTGGCCTTGGCCTTGGCATGGCATGCTGCTGGCTTTGGCTGGCCTGCCTTGGCCGTGGCATGGCATGCTGCTGGCCTTGGCCTTGGCATGGCATGCTGCTGGCTTTGGCTGGGCTGCCTTGGCCGTGGCATGCCATGCTGCTGGCCTTGGCCTTGGCATGGCATGCTGCTGGCTTTGGCTGGGCTGCCTTGGCCGTGGCATGGCATGCTGCTGGCCTTGGCCTTGGCATGGCATGCTGCTGGCTTTGGCTGGGCTGCCTTGGCCTTGGCATGGCATGCTGCTGGCCTTGGCTTGGCATGGCATGCTGCTGGCTTTGGCTGGCCTGCCTTGGCCGTGGCATGGCATGCTGCTGGCCTTGGCCTTGGCATGGCATGCTGCTGGCTTTGGCTGGGCTGCCTTGGCCTTGGCATGGCATGCTGCTGGCCTTGGCTTGGCATGGCATGCTGCTGGCTTTGGCTGGCCTGCCTTGGCCGTGGCATGGCATGCTGCTGGCCTTGGCCTTGGCCTTGGCATGGCATGCTGCTGGCTTTGGTTGGCCTGCCTTGGCCGTGGCATGGCATGCTGCTGGCCTTGGCCTTGGCATGGCATTCTGCTGGCTTTGGCTGGGCTGCCTTGGCCGTGGCATGGCATGCTGCTGGCCTTGGCCTTGGCATGGCATGCTGCTGGCTTTGGCTGGGCTGCCTTGGCCGGGGCATGGCATGCTGCTGGCCTTGGCCTTGGCATGGCATGCTGCTGGCTTTGGCTGGGCTGCCTTGGCCGCGGCATGGCATGCTGCTGGCCTTGGCCTTGGCATGGCATGCTGCTGGCTTTGGCTGGGCTGCCTTGGCCTTGGCATGGCATGCTGCTGGCCTTGGCTTGGCATGGCATGCTGCTGGCTTTGGCTTGCCTGCCTTGGCCGTGGCATGCCATGCTGCTGGCCTTGGCCTTGGCATGGCATGCTGCTGGCTTTGGCTGGCCTGCCTTGGCTTTGGCAGGGCATGCTGCTGGCCTTGGCCTTGGCATGGCATGCTGCTGGCTTTGGCTGGGCTGCCTTGGCCGTGGCATGGCATGCTGCTGGCCTTGGCCTTGGCATGGCATGCTGCTGGCTTTGGCTGGGCTGCCTTGGCCGTGGCATGGCATGCTGCTGGCCTTGGCCTTGGAATGGCATGCTGCTGGCTTTGGCTGGCCTGCCTTGGCCGTGGCATGGCATGCTGCTGGCCTTGGCCTTGGCATGGCATGCTGCTGGCTTTGGCTGGGCTGCCTTGGCCGTGGCATGCCATGCTGCTGGCCTTGGCCTTGGGGCTGGGCTGCCTTGGCTGCGGTTGTCATCACTAGACGTGCGTTGCGTGCGAAGGCGTGCAAAGGCGTGCGCGACCATGCGCGCAACACGCGCACCGTGGTCAAAAAGACCACGCGCGCGGTATTCGCACAGGCCACGCTGCCCACGCCGCCGGCATGCCAGGCCAGGCTGCCCTGGCCGGCTGCATGCCAGGCCGCCCAGGCCGTGCTGCCCAGGCCGGCTGCATGCCAGGCCGCCCAGGCCGTGCGCATGCCATGCCGTGCTGCCCAGGCCGGCTGCATGCCAGGCCGCCCAGGCCGTGCGCATGCCATGCCGTGCTGCCCAGGCCGGCTGCATGCCAGGCCGCCCAGGCCGTGCGCATGCCATGCCGTGCTGCCCACGCCACGGGCATGCCAGCCCGGCTGCATGCCAGGCCGCCCAGGCCGTGCGCATGCCATGCCGTGCTGCCCACGCCGCGCGCATGCCAGGCCGCCCACGCCCGCGCGCATGCCACGCCATGCTGCTCTAGGCCGCGCCCAAGGCCGCGGTCCAGGCTGCGCAAGGCCGCGCCCAGGCCGCGCAAGGCCGCGCAAGGCCGCGCCCAGGCCGCGCAAGGCCGCGCCCAGGCCGCGCCCGAGCCGCCCAAGGCCGCCCAAGGCCGCGGTCCAGGCCGCCCAAGGCCGCGGCCGAGCCGCCCCAGGCCGCAGCCCAGGCCGCGGTCGAGCCGCAGTGCATGTAACCCAAGGCCGCAGCCCAGGCCGCGCCCAACATGGGGCGTACCTGACACTGCCTTGCCCTGGGCAAGGGAGGTGCCCCCCCCTTATAATAGCCTGTTAAGCCCTTTTCAATCTGGCAGGAGGAAACATCAAGCATGTTCGAGGAGTCATAATGGGGTTTTTTTAAAAAGTAATGGTTTTTTGCCAAAACTTTCAACATGAAAGTTGTAGGAAATAATTTAATACACCATAAAAAAAATTAAAAAAAATATTTTTTTACCGGAAATATTTTATTTTAATTTATTTCGATTTTAATACTTTAAAAATAATAAAAATTAATAAAAATGGTCAAAAAATTATGGAAAAATTCCAATAATTAAAGGATGATTCACTAGTAATTATAGAAATTATTAAATTATTTTTTCATTTTTTTTATTTTATTTTGATTTTTTTTGCCAAATAAGGACTTTAAAAATTCGAAAACCTCAAGGAAAATTGCAAAAAAATAGGGAATGACATTTAAAATTGATTGTAGTGCATTTTTAATTGTGTTGCACGGTTTGGATAAGATTATAAAAGAATCATGTTCAAAAAGATCGATCAAGGCGGTGGCATGCCATGGCCTTGGCCTTGGCCTTTGCCCGCGGCCTTGGCCTTGGCCTTGGCCATGCCTTGCACAGGGACTTGGCCTTGCCCACTGCCTTGGCCTTGGCCTTGGCCATGGCATGGCATGCTCGCCGAGGCCGTGGCATGCCTTGCTGCTAGCCAAGGCCGTGGCGTGGCATGCTCGCCGAGGCCGTGGCATGCCTTGCTGCTAGCCAAGGCCGTGGCGTGGCATGCTCGCCCAGCCCGTGGCATGCCATGCTCGCCCAGCCCGTGGCACGCCATGTTGGCCCAAGGCATTGGCATGGCATGCCGGCCAAGGCATGCTGGCCAACGCTGCACAAGGCGGTGCCATGGCATGGCATGCTGACCAAGACCGTGCCATGGCATGTTGGGCGACGCCGTAGCAAGGCATGCGGGCCGAGGCCGTGGCATGGCATGTTGGGCGACGCCGTAGCAAGGCATGCGGTCCGAGGCCGTGGCAAGACATGCGGGCCGTGGCATGGCATGGCATGCGGGCCGAGGCCGTGGCAGAACATGTTGGTCAAGGCTAAGGCATGGAACGCCGGGCAACGCGGTGGCATGGCATGCTGGGCAACGCGGTGGCAAGGCATGCGGGCCGGGGCCGTGGCATGGCATGTTGGGCAACGTCGTAGCAAGGCATGCGGGCCGAGGCCGTGGCATGGCATGCGGGCCGAGGCCGTGGCATTGCATGTTTGGCGACGCCGTCGCAAGGCATGCGGGCCGAGGCCGTGGCATGGCATGTTGGGCGACGCCGTAGCAAGGCATGCGGGCCGAGGCCGTGGCATGGCATGCGGGGCGAGGCCGTGGCATGGCAAGTTGGGCGACGTCGTGGCAAGGCATGCTGGCCGAGGCTGTGGCAAGGCATGCGGGCCGAGGCCGTGGCAAGGCATGCGGGCCGAGGCCGTGGCGTGGCATGCGGGCCGAGGCCGTGGCTTGTCATGCGGGCCGAGGACGTGGCTTGGCATGCGGGCCGAGGCCGTGGCATGTCATGCGGGCCGAGGCCGTGGCATGGCATGCGGGCCGAGGCCGTGGCATGGCATGCGGGCCGAGGCCGTGGCATGGCATGCGGGCCGAGGCCGTGGCATGGCATGTTGGGCGACGCCGTGGCAAGGCATGCGGGCCGAGGCCGTGGCATGGCATGTTGGGCGACGCCGTCGCAAGGCATGCGGGCCGAGGCCGTGGCATGGCATGCGGGCCGTGGCCGTGGCATGGCATGCGGGCCGAGGCCGTGGCATGGCATGTTTGGCAACGCCGTGGCAAGACATGCGGGCCGTGGCATGGCATGGCATGCGGGCCGAGGCCGTGGCATGGCATGTTGGGCAACGCCGTGGCAAGGCATGCGGGCCAAGGCCGTGGCATGGCATGCGGGCCGAGGCCGGGGCATGGCATGCGGGCCGAAGCCGTGGCATGTCATGCGGGCCGAGGCCGTGGCATGGCATGCGGGCCGAGGCCGTGGCATGGCATGCGGGCCGAGGCCGTGGCATGGCATGCGGGCCGAGGCCGTGGCATGGCATGTTGGGCGACGCCGTAGCAAGGCATGCGGGCCGAGGCCGTGCCTCGACATGTTGGCCAAGGCTAAGGCATGGCACGCCGGGCAACGCGGTGGCATGGCATGCAGGGCAACGCGGTGGCAAGGCATGCGGGCCGAGGCCGTGGCATGGCATGTTGGGCAACGCCGTAGCAAGGCATGCGGGCCGAGGCCGTGGCATGGCATGCGGGCCGTGGCCGTGGCATGGCATGTTGGGCGACGCCGTGGCATGGCATGCGGGCCGAGGCCGTGGCATGGCATGTTTGGCAACGCCGTGGCAAGACATGCGGGCCGTGGCATGGCATGGCATGCGGGCCAAGGCCGTGGCATGGCATGTTGGGCAACGCCGTGGCAAGGCATGCGGGCCGAGGCCGTGGCATGGCATGCGGGCCGAGGCCGTGGCATGGCATGCGGGCCGATGCCGTGGCATGGCATGTTGGGCGACGCCGTGGCAAGGCATGCGGGCCGAGGCCGTGGCATGGCATGTTGGGCAACGCCGTCGCAAGGCATGCGGGCCGAGGCCGTGGCATGGCATACGGGCCGTGGCCGTGGCATGGCATGTTGGGCGACGCCGTGGCATGGCATGCGGGCCGAGGCCGTGGCATGGCATGTTTGGCAACGCCGTGGCAAGACATGCGGGCCGTGGCATGGCATGGCATGCAGGCCGAGGCCGTGGCATGGCATGTTGGGCAACGCCGTGGCAAGGCATGCGGGCCGAGGCCGTGGCATGGCATGCGGGCCGAGGCCGTGGCATGGCATGTTGGGCGACGCCGTCGCAAGGCATGCGGGCCGAGGCCGTGGCATGGCATGCGGGCCGAGGCCGTGGCATGTCATGCGGGCCGAGGCCGTGGCATGGCATGCGGGCCGAGGCCGTGGCATGGCATGTTGGCCGACGCCGTGGCAAGGCATGCGGGCCGAGGCCGTGCCTCGACATGTTGGCCAAGGCTAAGGCATGGCACGCCGGGCAACGCGGTGGCGTGGCATGCAGGGCAACGCGGTGGCAAGGCATGCGGGCCGAGGCCGTGGCATGGCATGTTGGGCAACGCCGTAGCAAGGCATGCGGGCCGAGGCCGTGGCATGGCATGCGGGCCGAGGCCGTGGCATGGCATGCGGGCCGTGGCCGTGGCATGGCATGTTGGGCGACGCCGTGGCATGGCATGCGGGCCGAGACCGTGGCTTGGCATGTTTGGCATCGCCGTGGCAAGACATGCGGGCCGTGGCATGGCATGGCATGCGGGCCGAGGCCGTGGCATGGCATGTTGGGCAACGCCGTGGCAAGGCATGCGGGTCGAGGCCGTGGCATGGCATGCGTGCCGAGGCCGTGGCATGTCATGCGGGCCGAGGCCGTGGCATGGCATGCGGGCCGAGGCCTTGGCATGGCATGCGGGCCAAGGCCGTGGCATGGCATGTTGGGCGACGCCGTAGCAAGGCATGCGGGCCGAGGCCGTGCCTCGACATGTTGGCCAAGGCTAAGGCATGGCACGCCGGGCAACGCGGTGGCATGGCGTGCTGGGCAACGCGGTGGCAAGGCATGCGGGCCGAGGCCGTGGCATGGCATATTGGGCAACGCCGTAGCAAGGCATGCGGGCCGAGGCCGTGGCATGGCATGCGGGCCGAGGCCGTGGCATGGCATGTTGGGCGACGCCGTGGCATGGCATGCGGGCCGAGGCCGTGGCATGGCATGTTTGGCAACGCCGTGGCAAGACATGCGGGCCGTGGCATGGCATGGCATGCGGGCCGAGGCCGTGGCATGGCATGTTAGGCAACGCCGTGGCAAGGCATGCGGGCCGAGGCCGTGGCATGGCATGCGGGCCGAGGCCGTGGCATGTCATGCGGGCCGAGGCCGTGGCATGGCATGCGGGCCGAGGCCTTGGCATGGCATGCGGGCCGAGGCCGTGGCATGGCATGTTGGGCGACGCCGTAGCAAGGCATGCGGACCGAGGCCGTGCCTCGACATGTTGGCCAAGGCTAATGCATGGCACGCCGGGCAACGCGGTGGCATGGCATGCTGGGCAACGCGGTGGCAAGGCATGCGGGCCGAGGCCGTGGCATGGCATGCTGGGCAACGCCGTAGCAAGGCATGCGGGCCGAGGCCGTGGCATGGCATGCGGGCCGTGGCCGTGGCATGGCATGTTGGGTGACGCCGGGGCATGGCATGCGGGCCGAGGCCGTGGCATGGCATGTTTGGCAACGCCGTGGCAAGACATGCGGGCCGTGGCATGGCATGGCATGCGGGCCGAGGCCGTGGCATGGCATGTTGGGCAACGCCGTGGCAAGGCATGCGGGCCGAGGCCGTGGCATGGCATGCGGGCCGAGGCCGTGGCATGTCATGCGGGCCGAGGCCGTGGCATGGCATGCGGGCCGAAGCCGTGGCATGGCATGCGGGCCGAGGCCCTGGCATGGCATGCGGGCCGTGGCCGTGGCATGGCATGTTGGGCGACGCCGTAGCAAGGCATGCGGGCCGAGGCCGTGGCATGGCATGCGGGCCGAGGCCGTGGCATGGCATGTTGGGCGACGCCGTAGCAAGGCATGCGGGCCGAGGCCGTGGCTCGACATGTTGGCCAAGGCTAAGGCATTGCACGCCGGGCAACGCGGTGGCATGGCATGCTGGGCAACGCGGTGGCAAGGCATGCGGGCCGAGGCCGTGGCATGGCATGTTGGGCAACGCCGTGGCAAGGCATGCGGGCCGAGGCCGTGGCATGGCATGCGGGCCGAGGCCGTGGCATGTCATGCGGGCCGAGGCCGTGGCATGGCATGCGGGCCGAGGCCGTGGCATGGCATACGGGCCGAGGCCGTGGCAAGGCATGCGGGCCGAGGCCGTGGCATGGCATGTTGGGCAACGCCGTGGCAAGGCATGCGGGCCGAGGCCGTGGCATGGCATGCGGGCCGAGGCCGTGGCATGTCATGCGGGCCGAGGCCGTGGCATGGCATGCGAGCCGAGGCCGAGGCCTGGGCATGGCATGCGGGCCGAGGCCGTGGCATGGCATGTTGGGCGACGCCGTAGCAAGGCATGCGGGCCGAGGCCGTGCCTCGACATGTTGGCCAAGGCTAAGGCATGGCACGCCGGGCAACGCGGTGGCATGGCATGCTGGGCAACGCGGTGGCAAGGCATGCGGGCCGAGGCCGTGGCATGGCATGTTGGGCAACGCCGTAGCAAGGCATGCGGGCCGAGGCCGTGGCATGGCATGCGGGCCGTGGCCGTGGCATGGCATGTTGGGCGACGCCGGGGCATGGCATGCGGGCCGAGGCCGTGGCATGTCATGCGGGCCGAGGCCGTGGCATGGCATGCGGGCCGAGGCCGTTGCAAGGCATGCGGGCCAAGGCCGTGGCATGTCATGCGGGCCGAGGCCGTGGCAAGGCATGCGGGCCGAGGCCGTGGCATGGCATGCGGGCCGAGGCCGTGGCATGGCATGCGGGCCGAGGCCGTGGCATGGCATGTTGGGCGACGCCGTAGCAAGGCATGCGGGCCGAGGCCGTGGCATGGCATGCGGGCCGAGGCCGTGGCATGGCATGTTGGGCGACGCCGTAGCAAGGCATGCGGGCCGAGGCCGTGCCTCGACATGTTGGCCAAGGCTAAGGCATGGCACGCCGGGCAACGCGGTGGCATGGCATGCTGGGCAACGCGGTGGCAAGGCATGCGGGCCGAGGCCGTGGCATGGCATGTTGGGCAACGCCGTAGCAAGGCATGCGGGCCGAGGCCGTGGCATGGCATGCGGGCCGTGGCCGTGGCTTGGCATGTTGGGCGACGCCGGGGCATGGCATGCGGGCCGAGGCCGTGGCATGTCATGCGGGCCGAGGCCGTGGCATGGCATGCGGGCCGAGGTCGTTGCAAGGCATGCGGGCCGAGGCCGTGGCATGTCATGCGGGCCGAGGCCGTGGCAAGGCATGCGGGCCGAGGCCGTGGCTTGGCATGCGGGCCGAGGCCGTGGCATGGCATGTTGGGCGACGCCGTAGCAAGGCATGCGGGCCGAGGCCGTGGCATGGCATGCGGGCCGAGGCCGTGGCATGGCATGTTGGGCGACGCCGTAGCAAGGCATGCGGGCCGAGGCCGTGGCATGGCATGCGGGCCGAGGCCGTGGCATGGCATGTTGGGCGACGCCGTAGC
>NC_138974.1:145738255-145770755 GCF_055761805.1 Camellia sinensis | reverse complement strand
GGATCCGTCCAACTCGCACAAACCGAACACAACTCACGCGCCACGACGTACACTGTGCACCAGCCCCCCAAAACGAATCACACCCCGAAGGACTAAGAAGCCCGACGAACGCGCGAAAACATTTAGAGAGGCCGAGCAAGCACCGGTTAGCGCGAATGCAAATAACAAACTCAACAGGCAACTTTCGAGGGACATACTTCTCGCAACAAGCTTCCACAAGGAAAGCACAGGCAACTCGTTCGCACGCCAAAGCCAACCAAATGGCAATTTAACCGAGGGACATGCATTTCGCAAGGCAACTTGTAGAATTACCCGAGGGACATGGCATGCTTGCCAAGGCCGTGGCTTGGCATGCTTGCCAAGGCCGTGGCATGACATGCTGCTGGCCAAGGCCGGGGCATGCCATGCTGCTGGACAAGGCCGTGGCAAGACATGCTGATGGCCGAGGCCGTGGCAAGGCATGCTGATGGCCGAGGCCGTGGCAAGGCATGCTGATGGCCGAGGCCGTGGCAAGGCATGCTGATGGCCGAGGCCGTGGCGTGGCATGCCATGCTGCTGGACGAGGCCGTGGCAAGGCATGCTGCTGGCCAAGGCGTTGGCATGGCATGCTGCTGACCAAGGCTTGGGCTTGCCATGCTGCCGGCCAAGGCCGCGGCATGGCATGCTGCCGGCCAAGGCCGGGGCAGGGCATGCTGCTGGCCAAGGCTTTGGCATGCCATGTTGCTGGCCAAGGCCGTGGCATGGCATGCTGCTGGCCAAGGCCGGGGCATGGCAAGCTGCTGGCCAAGGTCGTGGCATGGCACGCTGCTGGCCAAGGCCGGGGCATGGCAAGCTGCTGGCCATGGCCGTGGCATGACAAGCTTGCCAAGGCCGGGGCATGGCGTGCTGCTGGCCAAGGCTTTGGCATGCCATGTTGCTGGCCAAGGCTGTGGCATGGCATGCTGCTGGCCAAGGCCGTGGCATGACATGCTGGCGAAGGCCGGGGCATGGAATGCTGCTGGCCAAGGCCGTGGCATGGCATGCTGCTGGCCAAGGCCGTGGCATGACATGCTTGCCAAGGCCAGGGCATGGCATGCTGCTGGCCAAGGCTTTGGCATGCCATGTTGCTGGCCAAGGCTGTGGCATGGCATGCTGGCCTAGGCCAACGTGCCACCGCCACCACCGCGGGCCGCCACTAGACGCATCCCGTGCTTGGCTATGTAGTTTCGATGCCACAAGCCAATGCCACAAGCCAAGCGATGGCATGTGCCAAGCGCCCGCCTAGGCATAGGCGTGGCCTGTGGCCTGGCCATGCTGGCCAGCCTTAAGGGAGGTGTCCCCCCCTTATAATAGCCTGTTAAGCCCTTTTCAATCTGGCAGGAGGAAACATCAACCATGTTTGAGGAGTCATAATGGGGTTTTTTTAAAAAGTAATGGTTTTTTGCCAAAACTTTCAACATGAAAGTTGTATGAAATAATTTAATACACCATAAAAAAAATTACAAAAAAATATTTGGCCACCGGAATATTTTATTTTAATTTATTTCAATTTTAATACTTAAAAAATAATAAAAATTACTAAAAATACTCAAAAAATTCTAGAAAAATTCCAACAATTATAAGATGAGGCACTAGTAATTATAGTAATTTTTTCAATTATTTTTTTATTTTTTATTTATTTTATTATAATTTTTATGAGTAAATAAATAATTAAAAAGCCCAACGAACGTGCAAAAACTCTTAGAGAAACCGAGCAAGCATCGGATAGCTCGAATGCAACAGGCAACTTCCGAGGGACATACTTTTCCCAACAAGCTTCCACTGGGGAAAGCACTAGCAACGTGTTCGCAAGTCAAAGGCAACCAAACGGCTATTACCCGAGGGACATGCATTTCGCAGGGCAACATATACGTAAGTCAAAGCCAAACCAAATGGCAATTACACGAGGGACAGGATTGCTTGCCAAGGGCGTGGCATGCGATGTTCTAGCCCAAGGCCAAGGCACGCCACGCTGCGGGACAAGGCCGTGGCAAGACATGCGGCTGGGCTTGGCCTTGGCATGGCATGCCGCTGGCCTTGGCTGGGCAGCGTTGGCCTTGGCATGGAATGTTGCTGGCTTCGGATGGGCTGCCTTGGCCTTGGCCTTGGCCTTGGAATGGCATGCTGCTGGCCTTGGCCTTGGCATGGCATGCTGCTGGCTTTGGCTGGGCTGCCTTCCCCGGGCCATGCCATGCTGCTGGCCTTGGCCTTGGCATGGCATGCTGCTGGCTTTGGCTGGGCTGCCTTGGCCGTGGCATGGCATGCAGCTGCCTTGGCCTTGGCATGGCATGCTGCTGGCTTTGGCTGGGCTGCCTTGGCCTTGGCATGCCATGCTGCTGGCCTTGGCCTTGGCATGGCATGCTGCTGGCTTTGGCTGGGCTGCCTTGGCCTTGGCATGGCATGCTGCTGGCCTTGGCTTGGCATGGCATGCTGCTGGCTTTGGCTGGGCTGCCTTGGCCGTGGCATGCCATGCTGCTGGCCTTGGCCTTGGCATGGCATGCTGCTGGCTTTGGCTGGCCTGCCTTGGCCTTGGCATGGCATGCTGCTGGCCTTGGCTTGGCATGGCATGCTGCGGGCTTTGGCGGGCCTGCCTTGGCCGTGGCATGGCATGCTGCTGGCCTTGGCCTTGGCATGGCATGCTGCTGGCATTGGCCGGCCTGCCTTGGCCGTGGCATGGCATGCTGCTGGCCTTGGCCTTGGCATGGCATGCTGCTGGCTTTGGCTGTACTCCCTTGGCCGTGGCATGCCATGCTGCTGGCCTTGGCCTTGGCGTGGCATGCTGCTGGCTTTGGCTGGGCTGCCTTGGCCGTGGCATGGCATGCTGCTGGCCTTGGCCTTGGCATGGCATGCTGCTGGCTTTGGCTGGGCTGCCTTGGCCGTGGCATGGCATGCTGCTGGCCTTGGCCTTGGCATGGCATGCTGCTGGCTTTGGCTGGGCTGCCTTGGCCGTGGCATGGCATGCTGCTGGCCTTGGCCTTGGCATGGCATGCTGCTGGCTTTGGCTGGCCTCCCTTGGCCGTGGCATGGCTTGCTGCTGGCCTTGGCCTTGGCATGGCATGCTGCTGGCTTTGGCTGGGCTGCCTTGGCCGCGGCATGGCATGCTGCTGGCCTTGGCCTTGGCATGGCATGCTGCTGGCCTTGGCCTTGGCATGGCATGCTGCTGGCCTTGGCCTTGGCATGGCATGCTGCTGGCTTTGGCTGGGCTGCCTTCCCCGGGCCATGCCATGCTGCTGGCCTTGGCCTTGGCATGGCATGCTGCTGGCTTTGGCTGGGCTGCCTTGGCCGTGGCATGGCATGCAGCTGCCTTGGCCTTGGCATGGCATGCTGCTGGCTTTGGCTGGGCTGCCTTGGCCTTGGCATGCCATGCTGCTGGCCTTGGCCTTGGCATGGCATGCTGCTGGCTTTGGCTGGGCTGCCTTGGCCTTGGCATGGCATGCTGCTGGCCTTGGCTTGGCATGGCATGCTGCTGGCTTTGGCTGGGCTGCCTTGGCCGTGGCATGCCATGCTGCTGGCCTTGGCCTTGGCATGGCATGCTGCTGGCTTTGGCTGGCCTGCCTTGGCCTTGGCATGGCATGCTGCTGGCCTTGGCTTGGCATGGCATGCTGCTGGCTTTGGCGGGCCTGCCTTGGCCGTGGCATGGCATGCTGCTGGCCTTGGCCTTGGCATGGCATGCTGCTGGCATTGGCCGGCCTGCCTTGGCCGTGGCATGGCATGCTGCTGGCCTTGGCCTTGGCATGGCATGCTGCTGGCTTTGGCTGTACTCCCTTGGCCGTGGCATGCCATGCTGCTGGCCTTGGCCTTGGCGTGGCATGCTGCTGGCTTTGGCTGGGCTGCCTTGGCCGTGGCATGGCATGCTGCTGGCCTTGGCCTTGGCATGGCATGCTGCTGGCTTTGGCTGGGCTGCCTTGGCCGTGGCATGGCATGCTGCTGGCCTTGGCCTTGGCTTGGCATGCTGCTGGCGTTGGCTGGGCTGCCTTGGCCGTGGCATGGCATGCTGCTGGCCTTGGCCTTGGCATGGCATGCTGCTGGCTTTGGCTGGGCTGCCTTGGCCTTGGCATGGCATGCTGCTGGCCTTGGCTAGGCATGGCGTGCTGCTGGCTTTGGCTGGCCTGCATTGGCCGTGGCAGGGCATGCTGCTGGCCTTGGCCTTGGCATGGCATGCTGCTGGCTTTGGCTGGGCTGCCTTGGCCTTGGCACGGCATGCTGCTGGCCTTGGCTTGGCAGGGCATGCTGCTGGCTTTGGCTGGCCTGCCTTGGCCGTGGCATGGCATGCTGCTGGCCTTGGCCTTGGCATGGCATGCTGCTGGCTTTGGCTGGCCTGCCTTGGCCGTGGCATGGCATGCTGCTGGCCTTGGCCTTGGCATGGCATGCTCCTGGCTTTGGCTGGGCTGCCTTGGCCGTGGCATGGCATGCTGCTGGCCTTGGCCTTGGCATGGCATGCTGCTGGCTTTGGCTGGGCTGCCTTGGCCGTGGCATGGCATGCTGCTGGCCTTGGCCTTGGCATGGCATGCTGATGGCTTTGGCTGGGCTGCCTTGGCCGTGGCATGGCATGCTGCTGGCCTTGGCCTTGGCATGGCATGCTGCTGGCTTTGGCTGGGCTGCCTTGGCCGTGGCATGCCATGCTGCTGGCCTTGGCCTTGGCATGGCATGCTGTTGGCTTTGGCTGGGCTGCCTTGGCCTTGGCATGGCATGCTGCTGGCCTTGGCTTGGGATGGCATGCTGCTGGCTTTGGCTTGGCATGGCATGCTGCTGGCTTTGGCTGGCCTGCCTTGGCCGTGGCATGGCAGGCTGCTGGCCTTGGCCTTGGCATGGCATGCTGCTGGCTTTGGCAGGCCTGCCTTGGCCGTGGCATGGCATGCTGCTGGCCTTGGCCTTGGCATGGCATGCTGCTGGCTTTGGCTGGGCTGCCTTGGCCGTGGCATGGCATGCTGCTGGCCTTGGCCTTGGCATGGCATGCTGCTGGCTTTGGCTGGGCTGCCTTGGCCGTGGCATGGCATGCTGCTGGCCTTGGCCTTGGCATGGCATGCTGCTGGCTTTGGCTGGCCTCCCTTGGCCGTGGCATGGCTTGCTGCTGGCCTTGGCCTTGGCATGGCATGCTGCTGGCTTTGGCTGGGCTGCCTTGGCCGTGGCATGGCATGCTGCTGGCCTTGGCCTTGGCATGGCATGCTGCTGGCTTTGGCTGGGCTGCCTTGGCCTTGGCATGGCATGCTGCTGGCCTTGGCTTGGCATGGCATGCTGCTGGCTTTGGCTGGCCTGCCTTGGCCGTGGCATGGCAAGCTGCTGGCCTTGGCCTTGGCATGGCATGCTGCTGGCCTTGGCCTTGGCATGGCATGCTGCTGGCCTTGGCCTTGGCATGGCATGCTGCTGGCTTTGGCTGGGCTGCCTTGGCCGTGGCATGGCATGTTGCTGGCCATGGCCTTGGCATGGCATGCTGCCGGCTTTGGCTGGGCTGCCTTGGTCGTGGCATGGCATGCTGCTGGCCTTGGCCTTGGCATGGCATGCTGCTGGCTTTGGCTGGGCTGCCTTGGCCTTGGCATGGCATGCTGCTGGCCTTGGCTTGGCATGCCATGCTGCTGGCTTTGCCTGGCCTGCCCTGGCCGTGGCATGGCATGCTGCTGGCCTTGGCCTTGGCATGGCATGCTGCTAGCTTTGGCTGGGCTGCCTTGGCCGTGGCATGGCATGCTGCTGGCCTTGGCCTTGGCATGGCATGCTGCTGGCTTTGGCTGGGCTGCCTTGGCCGTGGCATGGCATGCTGCTGGCCTTGGCCTTGGCATGGCATGCTGCTGGCTTTGGCTGGGCTGCCTTGGCCTTGGCATGGCATGCTGCTGGCCTTGGCTTGGCATGGCATGCTGCTGGCTTTGGCTGGCCTGCCTTGGCCGTGGCATGGCATGCTGCTGGCCTTGGCCTTGGCATGGCATGCTACTGGCCTTGGCCTTGGCATGGCATGCTGCTGGCCTTGGCCTTGGCATGGCATGCCGCTGGCTTTGGCTGGCCTGCCTTGGCCGTGGCATGGCATGCTGCTGGCCTTGGCCTTGGCATGGCATGCTGCTGGCTTTGGCTGGGCTGCCTTGGCCGTGGCATGGCATGCTGCTGGCCTTGGCCTTGGCATGGCATGCTGCTGGCTTTGGCTGGGCTGCCTTGGCCTTGGCATGGCATGCTGCTGGCCTTGGCTTGGCATGGCATGCTGCTGGCTTTGGCTGGCCTGCCTTGGCCGTGGCATGGCATGCTGCTGGCCTTGGCCTTGGCATGGCATGCTGCTGGCTTTGGCTGGGCTGCCTTGGCCGCGGTATGGCATGCTGCTGGCCTTGGCCTTGGCATGGCATGCTGCTGGCTTTGGCTGGGCTGCCTTGGCCGCGGCATGGCATGCTGCTGGCCTTGGCCTTGGCATGGCATGCTGCTGGCTTTGGCTGGGCTGCCTTGGCCTTGGCATGGCATGCTGCTGGCCTTGGCTTGGCATGGCATGCTGCTGGCTTTGGCTCGCCTGCCTTGGCCGTGGCATGCCATGCTGCTGGCCTTGGCCTTGGCATGGCATGCTGCTGGCTTTGGCTGGCCTGCCTTGGCCGTGGCATGGCATGCTGCTGGCCTTGGCCTTGGCATGGCATGCTGCTGGCTTTGGCTGGGCTGCCTTGGCCGTCGCATGCCATGCTGCTGGCCTTGGCCTTGGCATGGCATGCTGCTGGCTTTGGCTGGGCTGCCTTGGCCGTGGCATGGCATGCTGCTGGCCTTGGCCTTGGCATGGCATGCTGCTGGCTTTGGCTGGGCTGCCTTGGCCTTGGCATGGCATGCTGCCGGCCTTGGCTTGGCATGGCATGCTGCTGGCTTTGGCTGGCCTGCCTTGGCCGTGGCATGGCATGCTGCTGGCCTTGGCCTTGGCATGGCATGCTGCTGGCCTTGGCTGGGCTGCCTTGGCCTTGGCATGGCATGCTGCTGGCCTTGGCTTGGCATGGCATGCTGCTGGCTTTGGCTGGCCTGCCTTGGCCGTGGCATGGCATGCTGCTGGCCTTGGCCTTGGCATGGCATGCTGCTGGCTTTGGTTGGCCTGCCTTGGCCGTGGCATGGCATGCTGCTGGCCTTGGCCTTGGCATGGCATTCTGCTGGCTTTGGCTGGGCTGCCTTGGCCGTGGCATGGCATGCTGCTGGCCTTGGCCTTGGCATGGCATGCTGCTGGCTTTGGCTGGGCGGCCTTGGCCTTGGCATGGCATGCTGCTGGCCTTGGCTTGGCATGGCATGCTGGTGGCTTTGGCTGGCCTGCCTTGGCCGTGGCATGGCATGCTGCTGGCCTTGGCCTTGGCATGGAATGCTGCTGGCTTTGGCTGGGCTGCCTTGGCCGTGGCATGGCATGCTGCTGGCCTTGGCCTTGGCATGGCATGCTGCTGGCTTTGGCTGGGCTGCCTTGGCCTTGGCATGGCATGCTGCTGGCCTTGGCTTGGCATGGCATGCTGCTGGCTTTGGCTGGCCTGCCTTGGCCGTGGCATGGCATGCTGCTGGCCTTGGCCTTGGCATGGCATGCTGCTGGCTTTGGCTGGCCTGCCTTGGCCGTGGCATGGCATGCTGCTGGCCTTGGTCTTGGCATGGCATGCTGCTGGCTTTGGCTTGGCTGCCTTGGCCGTGGCATGGCATGCTGCTGGCCTTGGCCTTGGCATGGCATGCTGCTGGCTTTGGCTGGGCTGCCTTGGCCTTGGCATGGCATGCTGCTGGCCTTGGCTTGGCATGGCATGCTGCTGGCTTTGGCTGGCCTGCCTTGGCCGTGGCATGGCATGCTGCTGGCCTTGGCCTTGGCATGGTATGCTGCTGGCTTTGGCTGGGCTGCCTTGGCCGTGGCATGGCATGCTGCTGGCCTTGGCCTTGGCATGGCATGCTGCTGGCTTTGGCTGGCCTGCCTTGGCCGTGGCATGGCATGCTGCTGGCCTTGGCCTTGGCATGGCATGCAGCTGGCTTTGGCTGGGCTGCCTTGGCCTTGGCATGGCATGCTGCTGGCCTTGGCTTGGCATGGCATGCTGCTGGCTTTGGCTTGCCTGCCTTGGCCGTGGCATGGCATGTTGCTGGCCTTGGCCTTGGCATGGCATGCTGCTGGCTTTGGCTGGGCTGCCTTGGCCGTGGCATGGCATGCTGCTGGCCTTGGCCTTGGCATGGCATGCTGCTGGCTTTGGCTGGGCTGCCTTGGCCTTGGCATGGCATGCTGCTGGCCTTGGCTTGGCATGGCATGCTGCTGGCTTTGGCTGGCCTGCCTTGGCCGTGGCATGGCATGCTGCTGGCCTTGGCCTTGGCATGGCATGCTGCTGGCTTTGGCTGGGCTGCCTTGGCCGTGGCATGGCATGCTGCTGGCCTTGGCCTTGGCATGGCATGCTGCTGGCTTTGGCTGGGCTGCCTTGGCCGTGGCATGGCATGCTGCTGGCCTTGGCCTTGGCATGGCATGCTGCTGGCTTTGGCTGGGCTGCCTTGGCCTTGGCATGGCATGCTGCTGGCCTTGGCTTGGCATGGCATGCTGCTGGCTTTGGCTGGCCTGCCTTGGCCGTGGCATGGCATGCTGCTGGCCTTGGCCTTGGCATGGCATGCTGCTGGCTTTGGCTGGCCTGCCTTGGCCGTGGCATGGCATGCTGCTGGCCTTGGCCTTGGCCTGGCATGCTGCTGGCTTTGGCTGGGCTGCCTTGGCCGTGGCATGCCATGCTGCTGGCCTTGGCCTTGGCATGGCATGCTGCTGGCTTTGGCTTGGCTGCCTTGGCCGTGGCATGGCATGCTGCTGGCCTTGGCCTTGGCATGGCATGCTGCTGGCTTTGGCTGGGCTGCCTTGGCCTTGGCATGGCATGCTGCTGGCTTGGCTTGGCATGGCATGCTGCTGGCTTTGGCTGGCCTGCCTTGGCCGTGGCATGGCATGCTGCTGGCCTTGGCCTTGGCATGGCATGTTGCTGGCTTTGGCTGGGCTGCCTTGGCCTTGGCATGGCATGCTGCTGGCCTTGGCTTGGCATGGCATGCTGCTGGCTTTGGCTGGCCTGCCTTGGCCGTGGCATGGCATGCTGCTGGCCTTGGCCTTGGCATGGCATGCTGCTGGCCTTGGCCTTGGCATGGCATGCTGCTGGCTTTGGCTGGGCTGCCTTGGCCGGGGCATGGCATGCTGCTGGCCTTGGCCTTGGCATGGCATGCTGCTGGCTTTGGCTGGGCTGCCTTGGCCGTGGCATGGCATGCTGCTGGCCTTGGCCTTGGCATGGCATGCTGCTGGCTTTGGCTGGGCTGCCTTGGCCTTGGCATGGCATGCTGCTGGGCTTGGCTTGGCATGGCATGCTGCTGGCTTTGGCTGGCCTGCCTTGGCCGTGGCATGGCATGCTGCTGGCCTTGGCCTTGGCATGGCATGCTGCTGGCTTTGGCTGGCCTGCCTTGGCCGTGGCATGGCATGCTGCTGGCCTTGGCCTTGGCCTGGCATGCTGCTGGCTTTGGCTGGGCTGCCTTGGCCGTGGCATGCCATGCTGCTGGCCTTGGCCTTGGCATGGCATGCTGCTGGCTTTGGCTGGGCTGCCTTGGCCGTGGCATGGCATGCTGCTGGCCTTGGCCTTGGCATGGCATGCTGCTGGCTTTGGCTGGGCTGCCTTGGCCTTGGCATGGCATGCTGCTGGCTTGGCTTGGCATGGCATGCTGCTGGCTTTGGCTGGCCTGCCTTGGCCGTGGCATGGCATGCTGCTGGCCTTGGCCTTGGCATGGCATGCTGCTGGCTTTGGCTGGGCTGCCTTGGCCTTGGCATGGCATGCTGCTGGCCTTGGCTTGGCATGGCATGCTGCTGGCTTTGGCTGGCCTGCCTTGGCCGTGGCATGGCATGCTGCTGGCCTTGGCCTTGGCATGGCATGCTGCTGGCCTTGGCCTTGGCATGGCATGCTGCTGGCTTTGGTTGGCCTGCCTTGGCCGTGGCATGGCATGCTGCTGGCCTTGGCCTTGGCATGGCATGCTGCTGGCTTTGGCTGGGCTGCCTTGGCCGGGGCATGGCATGCTGCTGGCCTTGGCCTTGGCATGGCATGCTGCTGGCTTTGGCTGGGCTGCCTTGGCCGTGGCATGGCATGCTGCTGGCCTTGGCCTTGGCATGGCATGCTGCTGGCTTTGGCTGGGCTGCCTTGGCCTTGGCATGGCATGCTGCTGGCCTTGGCTTGGCATGGCATGCTGCTGGCTTTGGCTTGCCTGCCTTGGCCGTGGCATGGCATGCTGCTGGCCTTGGCCTTGGCATGGCATGCTGCTGGCTTTGGCTGGCCTGCCTTGGCCGTTGCATGGCATGCTGCTGGCCTTGGCCTTGGCATGGCATGCTGCTGGCTTTGGCTGGGCTGCCTTGGCCGTGGCATGCCATGCTGCTGGCCTTGGCCTTGGCATGGCATGCTGCTGGCTTTGGCTGGGCTGCCTTGGCCGTGGCATGGCATGCTGCTGGCCTTGGCCTTGGCATGGCATGCTGCTGGCTTTGGCTGGGCGGCCTTGGCCTTGGCATGGCATGCTGCTGGCCTTGGCTTGGCATGGCATGCTGGTGGCTTTGGCTGGCCTGCCTTGGCCGTGGCCTGGCATGCTGCTGGCCTTGGCCTTGGCATGGAATGCTGCTGGCTTTGGCTGGGCTGCCTTGGCCGTGGCATGGCATGCTGCTGGCCTTGGCCTTGGCATGGCATGCTGCTGGCTTTGGCTGGGCTGCCTTGGCCTTGGCATGGCATGCTGCTGGCCTTGGCTTGGCATGGCATGCTGCTGGCTTTGGCTGGCCTGCCTTGGCCGTGGCATGGCATGCTGCTGGCCTTGGCCTTGGCATGGCATGCTGCTGGCTTTGGCTGGCCTGCCTTGGCCGTGGCATGGCATGCTGCTGGCCTTGGCCTTGGCATGGCATGCTGCTGGCTTTGGCTGGGCTGCCTTGGCCGTGGCATGGCATGCTGCTGGCCTTGGCCTTGGCATGGCATGCTGCTGGCTTTGGCTGGGCTGCCTTGGCCTTGGCATGGCATGCTGCTGGCCTTGGCTTGGCATGGCATGCTGCTGGCTTTGGCTGGCCTGCCTTGGCCGTGGCATGGCATGCTGCTGGCCTTGGCCTTGGCATGGCATGCTGCTGGCTTTGGCTGGGCTGCCTTGGCCGTGGCATGGCATGCTGCTGGCCTTGGCCTTGGCATGGCATGCTGCTGGCTTTGGCTGGCCTGCCTTGGCCGTGGCATGGCATGCTGCTGGCCTTGGCCTTGGCATGGCATGCAGCTGGCTTTGGCTGGGCTGCCTTGGCCTTGGCATGGCATGCTGCTGGCCTTGGCTTGGCATGGCATGCTGCTGGCTTTGGCTTGCCTGCCTTGGCCGTGGCATGGCATGGTGCTGGCCTTGGCCTTGGCATGGCATGCTGCTGGCTTTGGCTGGGCTGCCTTGGCCGTGGCATGGCATGCTGCTGGCCTTGGCCTTGGCATGGCATGCTGCTGGCTTTGGCTGGGCTGCCTTGGCCTTGGCATGGCATGCTGCTGGCCTTGGCTTGGCATGGCATGCTGCTGGCTTTGGCTGGCCTGCCTTGGCCGTGGCATGGCATGCTGCTGGCCTTGGCCTTGGCATGGCATGCTGCTGGCTTTGGCTGGGCTGCCTTGGCCGTGGCATGGCATGCTGCTGGCCTTGGCCTTGGCATGGCATGCTGCTGGCTTTGGTTGGCCTGCCTTGGCCGTGGCATGGCATGCTGCTGGCCTTGGCCTTGGCATGGCATTCTGCTGGCTTTGGCTGGGCTGCCTTGGCCGTGGCATGGCATGCTGCTGGCCTTGGCCTTGGCATGGCATGCTGCTGGCTTTGGCTGGGCGGCCTTGGCCTTGGCATGGCATGCTGCTGGCCTTGGCTTGGCATGGCATGCTGGTGGCTTTGGCTGGCCTGCCTTGGCCGTGGCATGGCATGCTGCTGGCCTTGGCCTTGGCATGGAATGCTGCTGGCTTTGGCTGGGCTGCCTTGGCCGTGGCATGCCATGCTGCTGGCCTTGGCCTTGGCATGGCATGCTGCTGGCTTTGGCTGGGCTGCCTTGGCCTTGGCATGGCATGCTGCTGGCCTTGGCTTGGCATGGCATGCGGCTGGCTTTGGCTGGCCTGCCTTGGCCGTGGCATGGCATGCTGCTGGCCTTGGCCTTGGCATGGCATGCTGCTGGCTTTGGCTGGCCTGCCTTGGCCGTGGCATGGCATGCTGCTGGCCTTGGCCTTGGCATGGCATGCTGCTGGCTTTGGCTGGGCTGCCTTGGCCGTGGCATGGCATGCTGCTGGCCTTGGCCTTGGCATGGCATGCTGCTGGCTTTGGCTGGGCTGCCTTGGCCTTGGCATGGCATGCTGCTGGCCTTGGCTTGGCATGGCATGCTGCTGGCTTTGGCTGGCCTGCCTTGGCCGTGGCATGGCATGCTGCTGGCCTTGGCCTTGGCATGGCATGCTGCTGGCTTTGGCTGGGCTGCCTTGGCCTTGGCATGGCATGCTGCTGGCCTTGGCCGTGGCATGGCATGTTGCTGGCCTTGGCCTTGGCATGGCATGCTGCTGGCTTTGGCTGGGCTGCCTTGGCCGTGGCATGGCATGCTGCTGGCCTTGGCCTTGGCATGGCATGCTGCTGGCTTTGGCTGGGCTGCCTTGGCCTTGGCATGGCATGCTGCTGGCCTTGGCTTGGCATGGCATGCTGCTGGCTTTGGCTGGCCTGCCTTGGCCGTGGCATGGCATGCTGCTGGCCTTGGCCTTGGCATGGCATGCTGCTGGCCTTGGCCTTGGCATGGCATGCTGCTGGCTTTGGTTGGCCTGCCTTGGCCGTGGCATGGCATGCTGCTGGCCTTGGCCTTGGCATGGCATGCTGCTGGCTTTGGCTGGGCTGCCTTGGCCGGGGCATGGCATGCTGCTGGCCTTGGCCTTGGCATGGCATGCTGCTGGCTTTGGCTGGGCTGCCTTGGCCGTGGCATGGCATGCTGCTGGCCTTGGCCTTGGCATGGCATGCTGCTGGCTTTGGCTGGGCTGCCTTGGCCTTGGCATGGCATGCTGCTGGCCTTGGCTTGGCATGGCATGCTGCTGGCTTTGGCTTGCCTGCCTTGGCCGTGGCATGGCATGCTGCTGGCCTTGGCCTTGGCATGGCATGCTGCTGGCTTTGGCTGGCCTGCCTTGGCCGTTGCATGGCATGCTGCTGGCCTTGGCCTTGGCATGGCATGCTGCTGGCTTTGGCTGGGCTGCCTTGGCCGTGGCATGCCATGCTGCTGGCCTTGGCCTTGGCATGGCATGCTGCTGGCTTTGGCTGGGCTGCCTTGGCCGTGGCATGGCATGCTGCTGGCCTTGGCCTTGGCATGGCATGCTGCTGGCTTTGGCTGGGCGGCCTTGGCCTTGGCATGGCATGCTGCTGGCCTTGGCTTGGCATGGCATGCTGGTGGCTTTGGCTGGCCTGCCTTGGCCGTGGCCTGGCATGCTGCTGGCCTTGGCCTTGGCATGGAATGCTGCTGGCTTTGGCTGGGCTGCCTTGGCCGTGGCATGGCATGCTGCTGGCCTTGGCCTTGGCATGGCATGCTGCTGGCTTTGGCTGGGCTGCCTTGGCCTTGGCATGGCATGCTGCTGGCCTTGGCTTGGCATGGCATGCTGCTGGCTTTGGCTGGCCTGCCTTGGCCGTGGCATGGCATGCTGCTGGCCTTGGCCTTGGCATGGCATGCTGCTGGCTTTGGCTGGCCTGCCTTGGCCGTGGCATGGCATGCTGCTGGCCTTGGCCTTGGCATGGCATGCTGCTGGCTTTGGCTGGGCTGCCTTGGCCGTGGCATGGCATGCTGCTGGCCTTGGCCTTGGCATGGCATGCTGCTGGCTTTGGCTGGGCTGCCTTGGCCTTGGCATGGCATGCTGCTGGCCTTGGCTTGGCATGGCATGCTGCTGGCTTTGGCTGGCCTGCCTTGGCCGTGGCATGGCATGCTGCTGGCCTTGGCCTTGGCATGGCATGCTGCTGGCTTTGGCTGGGCTGCCTTGGCCGTGGCATGGCATGCTGCTGGCCTTGGCCTTGGCATGGCATGCTGCTGGCTTTGGCTGGCCTGCCTTGGCCGTGGCATGGCATGCTGCTGGCCTTGGCCTTGGCATGGCATGCTGCTGGCTTTGGCTGGGCTGCCTTGGCCGTGGCATGGCATGCTGCTGGCCTTGGCCTTGGCATGGCATGCTGCTGGCTTTGGCTGGGCTGCCTTGGCCGTGGCATGGCATGCTGCTGGCCTTGGCCTTGGCATGGCATGCTGCTGGCTTTGGCTGGGCTGCCTTGGCCTTGGCATGGCATGCTGCTGGCCTTGGCTTGGCATGGCATGCTGCTGGCTTTGGCTGGCCTGCCTTGGCCGTGGCATGGCATGCTGCTGGCCTTGGCCTTGGCATGGCATGCTGCTGGCTTTGGCTGGCCTGCCTTGGCCGTGGCATGGCATGCTGCTGGCCTTGGCCTTGGCCTGGCATGCTGCTGGCTTTGGCTGGGCTGCCTTGGCCGTGGCATGCCATGCTGCTGGCCTTGGCCTTGGCATGGCATGCTGCTGGCTTTGGCTGGGCTGCCTTGGCCGTGGCATGGCATGCTGCTGGCCTTGGCCTTGGCATGGCATGCTGCTGGCTTTGGCTGGGCTGCCTTGGCCTTGGCATGGCATGCTGCTGGCTTGGCTTGGCATGGCATGCTGCTGGCTTTGGCTGGCCTGCCTTGGCCGTGGCATGGCATGCTGCTGGCCTTGGCCTTGGCATTGCATGCTGCTGGCTTTGGCTGGGCTGCCTTGGCCTTGGCATGGCATGCTGCTGGCCTTGGCTTGGCATGGCATGCTGCTGGCTTTGGCTGGCCTGCCTTGGCCGTGGCATGGCATGCTGCTGGCCTTGGCCTTGGCATGGCATGCTGCTGGCCTTGGCCTTGGCATGGCATGCTACTGGCTTTGGTCGGCCTGCCTTGGCCGTGGCATGGCATGCTGCTGGCCTTGGCCTTGGCATGGCATGCTGCTGGCTTTGGCTGGGCTGCCTTGGCCGGGGCATGGCATGCTGCTGGCCTTGGCCTTGGCATGGCATGCTGCTGGCTTTGGCTGGGCTGCCTTGGCCGTGGCATGGCATGCTGCTGGCCTTGGCCTTGGCATGGCATGCTGCTGGCTTTGGCTAGGCTGCCTTGGCCTTGGCATGGCATGCTGCTGGCCTTGGCTTGGCGTGGCATGCTGCTGGCTTTGGCTTGCCTGCCTTGGCCGTGGCATGGCATGCTGCTGGCCTTGGCCTTGGCATGGCATGCTGCTGGCTTTGGCTGGCCTGCCTTGGCCGTTGCATGGCATGCTGCTGGCCTTGGCCTTGGCATGGCATGCTGCTGGCTTTGGCTGGGCTGCCTTGGCCGTGGCATGCCATGCTGCTGGCCTTGGCCTTGGCATGGCATGCTGCTGGCTTTGGCTGGGCTGCCTTGGCCGTGGCATGGCATGCTGCTGGCCTTGGCCTTGGCATGGCATGCTGCTGGCTTTGGCTGGGCTGCCTTGGCCGTGGCATGGCATGCTGCTGGCCTTGGCCTTGGCATGGCATGCTGCTGGCTTTGGCTGGGCTGCCTTGGCCTTGGCATGGCATGCTGCTGGCTTGGCTTGGCATGGCATGCTGCTGGCTTTGGCTGGCCTGCCTTGGCCGTGGCATGGCATGCTGCTGGCCTTGGCCTTGGCATGGCATGCTGCTGGCTTTGGCTGGGCTGCCTTGGCCTTGGCATGGCATGCTGCTGGCCTTGGCTTGGCATGGCATGCTGCTGGCTTTGGCTGGCCTGCCTTGGCCGTGGCATGGCATGCTGCTGGCCTTGGCCTTGGCATGGCATGCTGCTGGCCTTGGCCTTGGCATGGCATGCTGCTGGCTTTGGTTGGCCTGCCTTGGCCGTGGCATGGCATGCTGCTGGCCTTGGCCTTGGCATGGCATTCTGCCGGCTTTGGCTGGGCTGCCTTGGCCGTGGCATGGCATGCTGCTGGCCTTGGCCTTGGCATGGCATGCTGCTGGCTTTGGCTGGCCTGCCTTGGCCGTGGCATGGCATGCTGCTGGCCTTGGCCTTGGCATGGCATGCTGCTGGCTTTGGCTGGGCTGCCTTGGCCGGGGCATGGCATGCTGCTGGCCTTGGCCTTGGCATGGCATGCTGCTGGCTTTGGCTGGGCTGCCTTGGCCGCGGCATGGCATGCTGCTGGCCTTGGCCTTGGCATGGCATGCTGCTGGCTTTGGCTGGGCTGCCTTGGCCTTGGCATGGCATGCTGCTGGCCTTGGCTTGGCATGGCATGCTGCTGGCTTTGGCTTGCCTGCCTTGGCCGTGGCATGGCATGCTGCTGGCCTTGGCCTTGGCATGGCATGCTGCTGGCTTTGGCTGGCCTGCCTTGGCCGTTGCATGGCATGCTGCTGGCCTTGGCCTTGGCATGGCATGCTGCTGGCTTTGGCTGGGCTGCCTTGGCCGTGGCATGCCATGCTGCGGGCCTTGGCCTTGGCATGGCATGCTGCTGGCTTTGGCTGGGCTGCCTTGGCCGTGGCATGGCATGCTGCTGTCCTTGGCCTTGGCATGGCATGCTGCTGGCTTTGGCTGGGCTGCCTTGGCCGTGGCATGGCATGCTGCTGGCCTTGGCCTTGGCATGGCATGCTGCTGGCTTTGGCTGGGCTGCCTTGGCCTTGGCAAGGCATGCTGCTGGCCTTGGCTTGGCATGGCGTGCTGCTGGCTTTGGCTGGCCTGCATTGGCCGTGGCATGGCATGCTGCTGGCCTTGGCCTTGGCATGGCCTGCTGCTGGCTTTGGCTGGGCTGCCTTGGCCTTGGCACGGCATGCTGCTGGCCTTGGCTTGGCATGGCATGCTGCTGGCTTTGGCTGGCCTGCCTTGGCCGTGGCATGGCATGCTGCAGGCCTTGGCCTTGGCATGGCATGCTGCTGGCTTTGGCTGGCCTGCCTTGGCCGTGGCATGGCATGCTGCTGGCCTTGGCCTTGGCATGGCATGCTCCTGGCTTTGGCTGGGCTGCCTTGGCCGTGGCATGGCATGCTGCTGGCCTTGGCCTTGGCATGGCATGCTGCTGGCTTTGGCTGGGCTGCCTTGGCCGTGGCATGGCATGCTGCTGGCCTTGGCCTTGGCATGGCATGCTGCTGGCTTTGGCTGGGCTGCCTTGGCCGTGGCATGGCATGTTGCTGGCCTTGGCCTTGGCATGGCATGCTGCTGGCTTTGGCTGGGCTGCCTTGGCCGTGGCATGGCATGCTGCTGGCCTTGGCCTTGGCATGGCATGCTGCTGGCTTTGGCTGGGCTGCCTTGGCCGTGGCATGCCATGCTGCTGGCCTTGGCCTTGGCATGGCATGCTGCTGGCTTTGGCTGGGCTGCCTTGGCCTTGGCATGGCATGCTGCTGGCCTTGGCTTGGGATGGCATGCTGCTGGCTTTGGCTTGGCATGGCATGCTGCTGGCTTTGGCTGGCCTGCCTTGGCCGTGGCATGGCAGGCTGCTGGCCTTGGCCTTGGCATGGCATGCTGCTGGCTTTGGCAGGCCTGCCTTGGCCGTGGCATGGCATGCTGCTGGCCTTGGCCTTGGCATGGCATGCTGCTGGCTTTGGCTGGGCTGCCTTGGCCGTGGCATGGCATGCTGCTGGCCTTGGCCTTGGCATGGCATGCTGCTGGCTTTGGCTGGGCTGCCTTGGCCGTGGCATGGCATGCTGCTGGCCTTGGCCTTGGCATGGCATGCTGCTGGCTTTGGCTGGCCTGCCTTGGCCGTGGCATGGCTTGCTGCTGGCCTTGGCCTTGGCATGGCATGCTGCTGGCTTTGGCTGGGCTGCCTTGGCCGTGGCATGGCATGCTGCTGGCCTTGGCCTTGGCATGGCATGCTGCTGGCTTTGGCTGGGCTGCCTTGGCCTTGGCATGGCATGCTGCTGGCCTTGGCTTGGCGTGGCATGCTGCTGGCTTTGGCTGGCCTGCCTTGGCCGTGGCATGGCAAGCTGCTGGCCTTGGCCTTGGCATGGCATGCTGCTGGCCTTGGCCTTGGCATGGCATGCTGCTGGCTTTGGCTGGGCTGCCTTGGCCGTGGCATGGCATGGTGCTGGCCATGGCCTTGGCATGGCATGCTGCTGGCTTTGGCTGGGCTGCCTTGGCCGTGGCATGGCATGCTGCTGGCCTTGGCCTTGGCATGGCATGCTGCTGGCTTTGGCTGGGCTGCCTTGGCCTTGGCATGGCATGGCATGGCATGCTGCTGGCTTTGCCTGGCCTGCCCTGGCCGTGGCATGGCATGCTGCTGGCCTTGGCCTTGGCATGGCATGCTGCTGGCTTTGGCTGGGCTGCCTTGGCCGTGGCATGGCATGCTGCTGGCCTTGGCCTTGGCATGGCATGCGGCTGGCTTTGGCTGGGCTGCCTTGGCCGTGGCATGGCATGCTGCTGGCCTTGGCCTTGGCATGGCATGCTGCTGGCTTTGGCTGGGCCGCCTTGGCCTTGGCATGGCATGCTGCTGGCCTTGGCTTGGCATGGCATGCTGCTGGCTTTGGCTGGCCTGCCGTCGCCGTGGCATGGCATGCTGCTGGCCTTGGCCTTGGCATGGCATGCTACTGGCCTTGGCCTTGGCATGGCATGCTGCTGGCCTTGGCCTTGGCATGGCATGCCGCTGGCTTTGGCTGGCCTGCCTTGGCCGTGGCATGGCATGCTGCTGGCCTTGGCCTTGGCATGGCATGCTGCTGGCTTTGGCTGGGCTGCCTTGGCCGTGGCATGGCATGCTGCTGGCCTTGGCCTTGGCATGGCATGCTGCTGGCTTCGGCTGGGCTGCCTTGGCCTTGGCATGGCATGATGCTGGCCTTGGCTTGGCATGGCATGCTGCTGGCTTTGGCTGGCCTGCCTTGGCCGTGGCATGGCATGCTGCTGGCCTTGGCCTTGGCATGGCATGCTGCTGGCTTTGGCTGGGCTGCCTTGGCCGTGGCATGCCATGCTGCTGGCCTTGGCCTTGGCATGGCATGCTGCTGGCTTTGGCTGGGCTGCCTTGGCCGTGGCATGGCATGCTGCTGGCCTTGGCCTTGGCATGGCATGCTGCTGGCCTTGGCCTTGGCATGGCATGCTGCTGGCTTTGGCTGGGCTGCCTTGGCCGTGGCATGGCATGCTGCTGGCCTTGGCCTTGGCATGGCATGCTGCTGGCTTTGGCTGGGCTGCCTTGGCCTTGGCATGGCATGCTGCTGGCCTTGGCTTGGCATGGCGTGCTGCTGGCTTTGGCTGGCCTGCATTGGCCGTGGCATGGCATGCTGCTGGCCTTGGCCTTGGCATGGCCTGCTGCTGGCTTTGGCTGGGCTGCCTTGGCCTTGGCACGGCATGCTGCTGGCCTTGGCTTGGCATGGCATGCTGCTGGCTTTGGCTGGCCTGCCTTGGCCGTGGCATGGCATGCTGCTGGCCTTGGCCTTGGCATGGCATGCTGCTGGCTTTGGCTGGCCTGCCTTGGCCGTGGCATGGCATGCTGCTGGCCTTGGCCTTGGCATGGCATGCTCCTGGCTTTGGCTGGGCTGCCTTGGCCGTGGCATGGCATGCTGCTGGCCTTGGCCTTGGCATGGCATGCTGCTGGCTTTGGCTGGGCTGCCTTGGCCGTGGCATGGCATGCTGCTGGCCTTGGCCTTGGCATGGCATGCTGATGGCTTTGGCTGGGCTGCCTTGGCCGTGGCATGGCATGCTGCTGGCCTTGGCCTTGGCATGGCATGCTGCTGGCTTTGGCTGGGCTGCCTTGGCCGTGGCATGCCATGCTGCTGGCCTTGGCCTTGGCATGGCATGCTGCTGGCTTTGGCTGGGCTGCCTTGGCCTTGGCATGGCATGCTGCTGGCTTTGGCTTGGCATGGCATGCTGCTGGCTTTGGCTGGCCTGCCTTGGCCGTGGCATGGCAGGCTGCTGGCCTTGGCCTTGGCATGGCATGCTGCTGGCTTTGGCAGGCCTGCCTTGGCCGTGGCATGGCATGCTGCTGGCCTTGGCCTTGGCATGGCATGCTGCTGGCTTTGGCTGGGCTGCCTTGGCCGTGGCATGGCATGCTGCTGGCCTTGGCCTTGGCATGGCATGCTGCTGGCTTTGGCTGGGCTGCCTTGGCCGTGGCATGGCATGCTGCTGGCCTTGGCCTTGGCATGGCATGCTGCTGGCTTTGGCTGGCCTGCCTTGGCCGTGGCATGGCTTGCTGCTGGCCTTGGCCTTGGCATGGCATGCTGCTGGCTTTGGCTGGGCTGCCTTGGCCGTGGCATGGCATGCTGCTGGCCTTGGCCTTGGCATGGCATGCTGCTGGCTTTGGCTGGGCTGCCTTGGCCTTGGCATGGCATGCTGCTGGCCTTGGCTTGGCGTGGCATGCTGCTGGCTTTGGCTGGCCTGCCTTGGCCGTGGCATGGCAAGCTGCTGGCCTTGGCCTTGGCATGGCATGCTGCTGGCCTTGGCCTTGGCATGGCATCCTGCTGGCTTTGGCTGGGCTGCCTTGGCCGTGGCATGGCATGGTGCTGGCCATGGCCTTGGCATGGCATGCTGCTGGCTTTGGCTGGGCTGCCTTGGCCGTGGCATGGCATGCTGCTGGCCTTGGCCTTGGCATGGCATGCTGCTGGCTTTGGCTGGGCTGCCTTGGCCTTGGCATGGCATGGCATGGCATGCTGCTGGCTTTGCCTGGCCTGCCCTGGCCGTGGCATGGCATGCTGCTGGCCTTGGCCTTGGCATGGCATGCTGCTGGCTTTGGCTGGGCTGCCTTGGCCGTGGCATGGCATGCTGCTGGCCTTGGCCTTGGCATGGCATGCGGCTGGCTTTGGCTGGGCTGCCTTGGCCGTGGCATGGCATGCTGCTGGCCTTGGCCTTGGCATGGCATGCTGCTGGCTTTGGCTGGGCCGCCTTGGCCTTGGCATGGCATGCTGCTGGCCTTGGCTTGGCATGGCATGCTGCTGGCTTTGGCTGGCCTGCCTTCGCCGTGGCATGGCATGCTGCTGGCCTTGGCCTTGGCATGGCATGCTACTGGCCTTGGCCTTGGCATGGCATGCTGCTGGCCTTGGCCTTGGCATGGCATGCCGCTGGCTTTGGCTGGCCTGCCTTGGCCGTGGCATGGCATGCTGCTGGCCTTGGCCTTGGCATGGCATGCTGCTGGCTTTGGCTGGGCTGCCTTGGCCGTGGCATGGCATGCTGCTGGCCTTGGCCTTGGCATGGCAAGCTGCTGGCTTCGGCTGGGCTGCCTTGGCCTTGGCATGGCATGCTGCTGGCCTTGGCTTGGCATGGCATGCTGCTGGCTTTGGCTGGCCTGCCTTGGCCGTGGCATGGCATGCTGCTGGCCTTGGCCTTGGCATGGCATGCTGCTGGCTTTGGCTGGGCTGCCTTGGCCGGGGCATGGCATGCTGCTGGCCTTGGCCTTGGCATGGCATGCTGCTGGCTTTGGCTGGGCTGCCTTGGCCGCGGCATGGCATGCTGCTGGCCTTGGCCTTGGCATGGCATGCTGCTGGCTTTGGCTGGGCTGCCTTGGCCTTGGCATGGCATGCTGCTGGCCTTGGCTTGGCATGGCATGCTGCTGGCTTTGGCTTGCCTGCCTTGGCCGTGGCATGCCATGCTGCTGGCCTTGGCCTTGGCATGGCATGCTGCTGGCTTTGGCTGGCCTGCCTTGGCCGTGGCATGGCATGCTGCTGGCCTTGGCCTTGGCATGGCATGCTGCTGGCTTTGGCTGGGCTGCCTTGGCCGTGGCATGCCATGCTGCTGGCCATGGCCTTGGCATGGCATGCTGCTGGCTTTGGCTGGGCTGCCTTGGCCGTGGCATGGCATGCTGCTGGCCTTGGCCTTGGCATGGCATGCTGCTGGCTTTGGCTGGGCTGCCTTGGCCTTGGCATGGCATGCTGCTGGCCTTGGCTTGGCATGGCATGCTGCTGGCTTTGGCTGGCCTGCCTTGGCCGTGGCATGGCATGCTGCTGGCCTTGGCCTTGGCATGGCATGCTGCTGGCTTTGGCTGGGCTGCCTTGGCCTTGGCATGGCATGCTGCTGGCCTTGGCTTGGCATGGCATGCTGCTGGCTTTGGCTGGCCTGCCTTGGCCGTGGCATGGCATGCTGCTGGCCTTGGCCTTGGCATGGCATGCTGCTGGCTTTGGTTGGCCTGCCTTGGCCGTGGCATGGCATGCTGCTGGCCTTGGCCTTGGCATGGCATTCTGCTGGCTTTGGCTGGGCTGCCTTGGCCGTGGCATGGCATGCTGCTGGCCTTGGCCTTGGCATGGCATGCTGCTGGCTTTGGCTGGGCTGCCTTGGCCTTGGCATGGCATGCTGCTGGCCTTGGCTTGGCATGGCATGCTGCTGGCTTTGGCTGGCCTGCCTTGGCCGTGGCATGGCATGCTGCTGGCCTTGGCCTTGGCATGGCATGCTGCTGGCTTTGGCTGGGCTGCCTTGGCCGTGGCATGGCATGCTGCTGGCCTTGGCCTTGGCATGGCATGCTGCTGGCTTTGGCTGGCCTGCCTTGGCCGTGGCATGGCATGCTGCTGGCCTTGGCCTTGGCATGGCATGCTGCTGGCTTTGGCTGGGCTGCCTTGGCCTTGGCATGGCATGCTGCTGGCCTTGGCTTGGCATGGCATGCTGCTGGCTTTGGCTTGCCTGCCTTGGCCGTGGCATGGCATGCTGCTGGCCTTGGCCTTGGCATGGCATGCTGCTGGCTTTGGCTGGGCTGCCTTGGCCGTGGCATGGCATGCTGCTGGCCTTGGCCTTGGCATGGCATGCTGCTGGCTTTGGCTGGGCTGCCTTGGCCTTGGCATGGCATGCTGCTGGCCTTGGCTTGGCATGGCATGCTGCTGGCTTTGGCTGGCCTGCCTTGGCCGTGGCATGGCATGCTGCTGGCCTTGGCCTTGGCATGGCATGCTGATGGCTTTGGCTGGGCTGCCTTGGCCGTGGCATGGCATGCTGCTGGCCTTGGCCTTGGCATGGCATGCTGCTGGCTTTGGCTGGGCTGCCTTGGCCGTGGCATGGCATGCTGCTGGCCTTGGCCTTGGCATGGCATGCTGCTGGCTTTGGCTGGGCTGCCTTGGCCTTGGCATGGCATGCTGCTGGCCTTGGCTTGGCATGGCATGCTGCTGGCCTTGGCTTGGCATGGCATGCTGCTGGCTTTGGCTGGCCTGCCTTGGCCGTGGCATGGCATGCTGCTGGCCTTGGCCTTGGCATGGCATGCTGCTGGCTTTGGCTGGCCTGCCTTGGCCGTGGCATGGCATGCTGCTGGCCTTGGCCTTGGCATGGCATGCTGCTGGCTTTGGCTGGGCTGCCTTGGCCGTGGCATGCCATGCTGCTGGCCTTGGCCTTGGCATGGCATGCTGCTGGCTTTGGCTGGGCTGCCTTGGCCGTGGCATGGCATGCTGCTGGCCTTGGCCTTGGCATGGCATGCTGCTGGCTTTGGCTGGGCTGCCTTGGCCTTGGCATGGCATGCTGCTGGCCTTGGCTTGGCATGGCATGCTGCTGGCTTTGGCTGGCCTGCCTTGGCCGTGGCAGGGCATGCTGCTGGCCTTGGCCTTGGCATGGCATGCTGCTGGCTTTGGTTGGCCTGCCTTGGCCGTGGCATGGCATGCTGCTGGCCTTGGCCTTGGCATGGCATGCTGCTGGCTTTGGCTGGGCCGCCTTGGCCTTGGCATGGCATGCTGCTGGCCTTGGCTTGGCATGGCATGCTGCTGGCTTTGGCTGGCCTGCCTTCGCCGTGGCATGGCATGCTGCTGGCCTTGGCCTTGGCATGGCATGCTACTGGCCTTGGCCTTGGCATGGCATGCTGCTGGCCTTGGCCTTGGCATGGCATGCCGCTGGCTTTGGCTGGCCTGCCTTGGCCGTGGCATGGCATGCTGCTGGCCTTGGCCTTGGCATGGCATGCTGCTGGCTTTGGCTGGGCTGCCTTGGCCGTGGCATGGCATGCTGCTGGCCTTGGCCTTGGCATGGCAAGCTGCTGGCTTCGGCTGGGCTGCCTTGGCCTTGGCATGGCATGCTGCTGGCCTTGGCTTGGCATGGCATGCTGCTGGCTTTGGCTGGCCTGCCTTGGCCGGGGCATGGCATGCTGCTGGCCTTGGCCTTGGCATGGCATGCTGCTGGCTTTGGCTGGGCTGCCTTGGCCGTGGCATGGCATGCTGCTGGCCTTGGCCTTGGCATGGCATGCTGCTGGCTTTGGCTGGGCTGCCTTGGCCGCGGCATGGCATGCTGCTGGCCTTGGCCTTGGCATGGCATGCTGCTGGCTTTGGCTGGGCTGCCTTGGCCTTGGCATGGCATGCTGCTGGCCTTGGCCTTGGCATGGCATGCTGCTGGCTTTGGCTGGCCTGCCTTGGCCGTGGCATGGCATGCTGCTGGCCTTGGCCTTGGCATGGCATGCTGCTGGCTTTGGCTGGGCTGCCTTGGCCTTGGCATGGCATGCTGCTGGCCTTGGCTTGGCATGGCATGCTGCTGGCTTTGGCTTGCCTGCCTTGGCCGTGGCATGGCATGCTGCTGGCCTTGGCCTTGGCATGGCATGCTGCTGGCTTTGGCTGGGCTGCCTTGGCCGTGGCATGGCATGCTGCTGGCCTTGGCCTTGGCATGGCATGCTGCTGGCTTTGGCTGGGCTGCCTTGGCCTTGGCATGGCATGCTGCTGGCCTTGGCTTGGCATGGCATGCTGCTGGCTTTGGCTGGCCTGCCTTGGCCGTGGCATGGCATGCTGCTGGCCTTGGCCTTGGCATGGCATGCTGATGGCTTTGGCTGGGCTGCCTTGGCCGTGGCATGGCATGCTGCTGGCCTTGGCCTTGGCATGGCATGCTGCTGGCTTTGGCTGGGCTGCCTTGGCCGTGGCATGGCATGCTGCTGGCCTTGGCCTTGGCATGGCATGCTGCTGGCTTTGGCTGGGCTGCCTTGGCCTTGGCATGGCATGCTGCTGGCCTTGGCTTGGCATGGCATGCTGCTGGCCTTGGCTTGGCATGGCATGCTGCTGGCTTTGGCTGGCCTGCCTTGGCCGTGGCATGGCATGCTGCTGGCCTTGGCCTTGGCATGGCATGCTGCTGGCTTTGGCTGGCCTGCCTTGGCCGTGGCATGGCATGCTGCTGGCCTTGGCCTTGGCATGGCATGCTGCTGGCTTTGGCTGGGCTGCCTTGGCCGTGGCATGCCATGCTGCTGGCCTTGGCCTTGGCATGGCATGCTGCTGGCTTTGGCTGGGCTGCCTTGGCCGTGGCATGGCATGCTGCTGGCCTTGGCCTTGGCATGGCATGCTGCTGGCTTTTGCTGGGCTGCCTTGGCCTTGGCATGGCATGCTGCTGGCCTTGGCTTGGCATGGCATGCTGCTGGCTTTGGCTGGCCTGCCTTGGCCGTGGCAGGGCATGCTGCTGGCCTTGGCCTTGGCATGGCATGCTGCTGGCTTTGGTTGGCCTGCCTTGGCCGTGGCATGGCATGCTGCTGGCCTTGGCCTTGGCATGGCATTCTGCTGGCTTTGGCTGGGCTGCCTTGGCCGTGGCATGGCATGCTGCTGGCCTTGGCCTTGGCATGGCATGCTGCTGGCTTTGGCTGGGCTGCCTTGGCCTTGGCATGGCATGCTGCTGGCCTTGGCTTGGCATGGCATGCTGCTGGCTTTGGCTGGCCTGCCTTGGCCGTGGCATGGCATGCTGCTGGCCTTGGCCTTGGCATGGCATGCTGCTGGCTTTGGCTGGGCTGCCTTGGCCGTGGCATGGCATGCTGCTGGCCTTGGCCTTGGCATGGCATGCTGCTGGCTTTGGCTGGCCTGCCTTGGCCGTGGCATGGCATGCTGCTGGCCTTGGCCTTGGCATGGCATGCTGCTGGCTTTGGCTGGGCTGCCTTGGCCTTGGCATGGCATGCTGCTGGCCTTGGCTTGGCATGGCATGCTGCTGGCTTTGGCTTGCCTGCCTTGGCCGTGGCATGGCATGCTGCTGGCCTTGGCCTTGGCATGGCATGCTGCTGGCTTTGGCTGGGCTGCCTTGGCCGTGGCATGGCATGCTGCTGGCCTTGGCCTTGGCATGGCATGCTGCTGGCTTTGGCTGGGCTGCCTTGGCCTTGGCATGGCATGCTGCTGGCCTTGGCTTGGCATGGCATGCTGCTGGCTTTGGCTGGCCTGCCTTGGCCGTGGCATGGCATGCTGCTGGCCTTGGCCTTGGCATGGCATGCTGCTGGCTTTGGCTGGGCTGCCTTGGCCGTGGCATGGCATGCTGCTGGCCTTGGCCTTGGCATGGCATGCTGCTGGCTTTGGCTGGGCTGCCTTGGCCGTGGCATGGCATGCTGCTGGCCTTGGCCTTGGCATGGCATGCTGCTGGCTTTGGCTGGGCTGCCTTGGCCTGGGCATGGCATGCTGCTGGCCTTGGCTTGGCATGGCATGCTGCTGGCTTTGGCTGGCCTGCCTTGGCCGTGGCATGGCATGCTGCTGGCCTTGGCCTTGGCATGGCATGCTGCTGGCTTTGGCTGGCCTGCCTTGGCCGTGGCATGGCATGCTGCTGGCCTTGGCCTTGGCATGGCATGCTGCTGGCTTTGGCTGGGCTGCCTTGGCCGTGGCATGCCATGCTGCTGGCCTTGGCCTTGGCATGGCATGCTGCTGGCTTTGGCTGGGCTGCCTTGGCCGTGGCATGGCATGCTGCTGGCCTTGGCCTTCGCATGGCATGCTGCTGGCTTTGGCTGGGCTGCCTTGGCCTTGGCATGGCATGCTGCTGGCCTTGGCTTGGCATGGCATGCTGCTGGCTTTGGCTGGCCTGCCTTGGCCGTGGCATGGCATGCTGCTGGCCTTGGCCTTGGCATGGCATGCTGCTGGCTTTGGCTGGGCTGCCTTGGCCTTGGCATGGCATGCTGCTGGCCTTGGCTTGGCATGGCATGCTGCTGGCTTTGGCTGGCCTGCCTTGGCCGTGGCATGGCATGCTGCTGGCCTTGGCCTTGGCCTTGGCATGGCATGCTGCTGGCTTTGGTTGGCCTGCCTTGGCCGTGGCATGGCATGCTGCTGGCCTTGGCCTTGGCATGGCATTCTGCTGGCTTTGGCTGGGCTGCCTTGGCCGTGGCATGGCATGCTGCTGGCCTTGGCCTTGGCATGGCATGCTGCTGGCTTTGGCTGGCCTGCCTTGGCCGTGGCATGGCATGCTGCTGGCCTTGGCCTTGGCATGGCATGCTGCTGGCTTTGGCTGGGCTGCCTTGGCCGGGGCATGGCATGCTGCTGGCCTTGGCCTTGGCATGGCATGCTGCCGGCTTTGGCTGGGCTGCCTTGGCCGCGGCATGGCATGCTGCTGGCCTTGGCCTTGGCATGGCATGCTGCTGGCTTTGGCTGGGCTGCCTTGGCCTTGGCATGGCATGCTGCTGGCCTTGGCTTGGCATGGCATGCTGCTGGCTTTGGCTTGCCTGCCTTGGCCGTGGCATGCCATGCTGCTGGCCTTGGCCTTGGCATGGCATGCTGCTGGCTTTGGCTGGCCTGCCTTGGCCGTGGCATGGCATGCTGCTGGCCTTGGCCTTGGCATGGCATGCTGCTGGCTTTGGCTGGGCTGCCTTGGCCGTGGCATGGCATGCTGCTGGCCTTGGCCTTGGCATGGCATGCTGCTGGCTTTGGCTGGGCTGCCTTGGCCGTGGCATGGCATGCTGCTGGCCTTGGCCTTGGAATGGCATGCTGCTGGCTTTGGCTGGCCTGCCTTGGCCGTGGCATGGCATGCTGCTGGCCTTGGCCTTGGCATGGCATGCTGCTGGCTTTGGCTGGGCTGCCTTGGCCGTGGCATGCCATGCTGCTGGCCTTGGCCTTGGGGCTGGGCTGCCTTGGCTGCGGTTGTCATCACTAGACGTGCGTTGCGTGCGAAGGCGTGCAAAGGCGTGCGCGACCATGCGCGCAACACGCGCACCGTGGTCAAAAAGACCACGCGCGCGGTATTCGCACAGGCCACGCTGCCCACGCCGCCGGCATGCCAGGCCAGGCTGCCCTGGCCGGCTGCATGCCAGGCCGCCCAGGCCGTGCTGCCCAGGCCGGCTGCATGCCAGGCCGCCCAGGCCGTGCGCATGCCATGCCGTGCTGCCCAGGCCGGCTG
Organism: Camellia sinensis; assembly: GCF_055761805.1. Lineage (NCBI taxonomy): Eukaryota > Viridiplantae > Streptophyta > Magnoliopsida > Ericales > Theaceae > Camellia > Camellia sinensis. Next base: position 145,742,885 of record NC_138974.1, on the reverse strand, counting down.
CATGCCAGGCCGCCCAGGCCGTGCGCATGCCATGCCGTGCTGCCCAGGCCGGCTGCATGCCAGGCCGCCCAGGCCGTGCGCATGCCATGCCGTGCGGCCCACGCCGCGGGCATGCCAGCCCGGCTGCATGCCAGGCCGCCCAGGCCGTGCGCATGCCATGCCGTGCTGCCCACGCCGCGCGCATGCCAGGCCGCCCACGCCCGCGCGCATGCCACGCCATGCTGCTCTAGGCCGCGCCCAAGGCCGCGGTCCAGGCTGCGCAAGGCCGCGCCCAGGCCGCGCAAGGCCGCCCAAGGCCGCGCCCAGGCCGCGCAAGGCCGCGCCCAGGCCGCCCAAGGCCGCGCCCAGGCCGCGCCCGAGCCGCCCAAGGCCGCCCAAGGCCGCGGTCCAGGCCGCCCAAGGCCGCGGCCGAGCCGCCCCAGGCCGCAGCCCAGGCCGCGGTCGAGCCGCAGTGCATGTAACCCAAGGCCGCAGCCCAGGCCGCGCCCAACATGGGGCGTACCTGACACTGCCTTGCCCTGGGCAAGGGAGGTGCCCCCCCCTTATAATAGCCTGTTAAGCCCTTTTCAATCTGGCAGGAGGAAACATCAAGCATGTTCGAGGAGTCATAATGGGGTTTTTTTAAAAAGTAATGGTTTTTTGCCAAAACTTTCAACATGAAAGTTGTAGGAAATAATTTAATACACCATAAAAAAAATTAAAAAAAATATTTTTTTACCGGAAATATTTTATTTTAATTTATTTCGATTTTAATACTTTAAAAATAATAAAAATTAATAAAAATGGTCAAAAAATTATGGAAAAATTCCAATAATTAAAGGATGATTCACTAGTAATTATAGAAATTATTAAATTATTTTTTCATTTTTTTTATTTTATTTTGATTTTTTTTGCCAAATAAGGACTTTAAAAATTCGAAAACCTCAAGGAAAATTGCAAAAAAATAGGGAATGACATTTAAAATTGATTGTAGTGCATTTTTAATTGTGTTGCACGGTTTGGATAATATTATAAAAGAATCATGTTCAAAAAGATCGATCAAGGCGGTGGCATGCCATGGCCTTGGCCTTGGCCTTTGCCCGCGGCCTTGGCCTTGGCCTTGGCCATGCCTTGCACAGGGACTTGGCCTTGCCCACTGCCTTGGCCTTGGCCTTGGCCATGGCATGGCATGCTCGCCGAGGCCGTGGCATGCCTTGCTGCTAGCCAAGGCCGTGGCGTGGCATGCTCGCCGAGGCCGTGGCATGCCTTGCTGCTAGCCAAGGCCGTGGCGTGGCATGCTCGCCCAGCCCGTGGCATGCCATGCTCGCCCAGCCCGTGGCACGCCATGTTGGCCCAAGGCATTGGCATGGCATGCCGGCCAAGGCATGCTGGCCAACGCTGCACAAGGCGGTGCCATGGCATGGCATGCTGACCAAGACCGTGCCATGGCATGTTGGGCGACGCCGTAGCAAGGCATGCGGGCCGAGGCCGTGGCATGGCATGTTGGGCGACGCCGTAGCAAGGCATGCGGTCCGAGGCCGTGGCAAGACATGCGGGCCGTGGCATGGCATGGCATGCGGGCCGAGGCCGTGGCAGGACATGTTGGTCAAGGCTAAGGCATGGAACGCCGGGCAACGCGGTGGCATGGCATGCTGGGCAACGCGGTGGCAAGGCATGCGGGCCGGGGCCGTGGCATGGCATGTTGGGCAACGTCGTAGCAAGGCATGCGGGCCGAGGCCGTGGCATGGCATGCGGGCCGAGGCCGTGGCATTGCATGTTTGGCGACGCCGTCGCAAGGCATGCGGGCCGAGGCCGTGGCATGGCATGTTGGGCGACGCCGTAGCAAGGCATGCGGGGCGAGGCCGTGGCATGGCATGCGGGGCGAGGCCGTGGCATGGCAAGTTGGGCGACGTCGTGGCAAGGCATGCTGGCCGAGGCTGTGGCAAGGCATGCGGGCCGAGGCCGTGGCAAGGCATGCGGGCCGAGGCCGTGGCGTGGCATGCGGGCCGAGGACGTGGCTTGGCATGCGGGCCGAGGCCGTGGCATGGCATGCGGGCCGAGGCCGTGGCATGGCATGCGGGCCGAGGCCGTGGCATGGCATGCGGGCCGAGGCCGTGGCATGGCATGTTGGGCGACGCCGTGGCAAGGCATGCGGGCCGAGGCCGTGGCATGGCATGTTGGGCGACGCCGTCGCAAGGCATGCGGGCCGAGGCCGTGGCATGGCATGCGGGCCGTGGCCGTGGCAGGGCATGTTGGGCGACGCCGTGGCATGGCATGCGGGCCGAGGCCGTGGCATGGCATGTTTGGCAACGCCGTGGCAAGACATGCGGGCCGTGGCATGGCATGGCATGCGGGCCGAGGCCGTGGCATGGCATGTTGGGCAACGCCGTGGCATGGCATGCGGGCCAAGGCCGTGGCATGGCATGCGGGCCGAGGCCGGGGCATGGCATGCGGGCCGAGGCCGTGGCATGTCATGCGGGCCGAGGCCGTGGCATGGCATGCGGGCCGAGGCCGTGGCATGGCATGTTGGGCGACGCCGTAGCAAGGCATGCGGGCCGAGGCCGTGCCTCGACATGTTGGCCAAGGCTAAGGCATGGCACGCCGGGCAACGCGGTGGCATGGCATGCAGGGCAACGCGGTGGCAAGGCATGCGGGCCGAGGCCGTGGCATGGCATGTTGGGCAACGCCGTAGCAAGGCATGCGGGCCGAGGCCGTGGCATGGCATGCGGGCCGTGGCCGTGGCATGGCATGTTGGGCGACGCCGTGGCATGGCATGCGGGCCGAGGCCGTGGCATGGCATGTTTGGCAACGCCGTGGCAAGACATGCGGGCCGTGGCATGGCATGGTATGCGGGCCAAGGCCGTGGCATGGCATGTTGGGCAACGCCGTGGCAAGGCATGCGGGCCGAGGCCGTGGCATGGCATGCGGGCCGAGGCCGTGGCATGGCATGCGGGCCGATGCCGTGGCATGGCATGTTGGGCGACGCCGTGGCAAGGCATGCGGGCCGAGGCCGTGGCATGGCATGTTGGGCAACGCCGTCGCAAGGCATGCGGGCCGAGGCCGTGGCATGGCATACGGGCCGTGGCCGTGGCATGGCATGTTGGGCGACGCCGTGGCATGGCATGCGGGCCGAGGCCGTGGCATGGCATGTTTGGCAACGCCGTGGCAAGACATGCGGGCCGTGGCATGGCATGGCATGCGGGCCGAGGCCGTGGCATGGCATGTTGGGCAACGCCGTGGCAAGGCATGCGGGCCGAGGCCGTGGCATGTCATGCGGGCCGAGGCCGTGGCATGGCATGCGGGCCGAGGCCGTGGCATGGCATGTTGGGCGACGCCGTAGCAAGGCATGCGGGCCGAGGCCGTGGCATGGCATGCGGGCCGAGGCCGTGGCATGGCATGTTGGGCGACGCCGTAGCAAGGCATGCGGGCCGAGGCCGTGGCATGGCATGTTGGCCGACGCCGTGGCAAGGCATGCGGGCCGAGGCCGTGCCTCGACATGTTGGCCAAGGCTAAGGCATGGCACGCCGGGCAACGCGGTGGCGTGGCATGCAGGGCAACGCGGTGGCAAGGCATGCGGGCCGAGGCCGTGGCATGGCATGTTGGGCAACGCCGTAGCAAGGCATGCGGGCCGAGGCAGTGGCATGGCATGCGGGCCGAGGCCGTGGCATGGCATGCGGGCCGTGGCCGTGGCATGGCATGTTGGGCGACGCCGTGGCATGGCATGCGGGCCGAGGCCGTGGCATGGCATGTTTGGCATCGCCGTGGCAAGACATGCGGGCCGTGGCATGGCATGGCATGCGGGCCGAGGCCGTGGCATGGCATGTTGGGCAACGCCGTGGCAAGGCATGCGGGTCGAGGCCGTGGCATGGCATGCGTGCCGAGGCCGTGGCATGTCATGCGGGCCGAGGCCGTGGCATGGCATGCGGGCCGAGGCCTTGGCATGGCATGCGGGCCGAGGCCGTGGCATGGCATGTTGGGCGACGCCGTAGCAAGGCATGCGGGCCGAGGCCGTGCCTCGACATGTTGGCCAAGGCTAAGGCATGGCACGCCGGGCAACGCGGTGGCATGGCGTGCTGGGCAACGCGGTGGCAAGGCATGCGGGCCGAGGCCGTGGCATGGCATATTGGGCAACGCCGTAGCAAGGCATGCGGGCCGAGGCCGTGGCATGGCATGCGGGCCGAGGCCGTGGCATGGCATGTTGGGCGACGCCGTGGCATGGCATGCGGGCCGAGGCCGTGGCATGGCATGTTTGGCAACGCCGTGGCAAGACATGCGGGCCGTGGCATGGCATGGCATGCGGGCCGAGGCCGTGGCATGGCATGTTAGGCAACGCCGTGGCAAGGCATGCGGGCCGAGGCCGTGGCATGGCATGCGGGCCGAGGCCGTGGCATGTCATGCGGGCCGAGGCCGTGGCATGGCATGCGGGCCGAGGCCTTGGCATGGCATGCGGGCCGAGGCCGTGGCATGGCATGTTGGGCGACGCCGTAGCAAGGCATGCGGACCGAGGCCGTGCCTCGACATGTTGGCCAAGGCTAATGCATGGCACGCCGGGCAACGCGGTGGCATGGCATGCTGGGCAACGCGGTGGCAAGGCATGCGGGCCGAGGCCGTGGCATGGCATGCTGGGCAACGCCGTAGCAAGGCATGCGGG
>NC_138974.1:145705755-145728255 GCF_055761805.1 Camellia sinensis | reverse complement strand
GAATCACCCCCCGAAGGACCAGGAAGCCCGACGAACGCGCGAAAACATTTAGAGAGGCCGAGCAAGCACCGGTTAGCGCGAATGCAAATAACAAGCGCAACAGGCAACTTTCGAGGGACATACTTTTCGCAACAAGCTTCCACTAGGAAAGCATAGGCAACTCGTTCGAACGTCAAAGCCAACCAAATGGCAATTACCCGAGGGACACGCCTTTCGCAAGGCACCTTCCACTAGGGAAGCGCAGGCAACCCGAAGGCGAGTCGAAGACAACCTAAAGGCATCACCCGAGGGACATGGAGGAATGCACCAGTGGAGTTCGCTGCACAGGCAGGGATCCGTCCAACTCGCACAAACCGAACACAACTCACGCGCCACGACGTACACTGTGCACCAGCCCCCCAAAACGAATCACACCCCGAAGGACTAAGAAGCCCGACGAACGCGCGAAAACATTTAGAGAGGCCGAGCAAGCACCGGTTAGCGCGAATGCAAATAACAAACTCAACAGGCAACTTTCGAGGGACATACTTCTCGCAACAAGCTTCCACAAGGAAAGCACAGGCAACTCGTTCGCACGCCAAAGCCAACCAAATGGCAATTTAACCGAGGGACATGCATTTCGCAAGGCAACTTGTAGAATTACCCGAGGGACATGGCATGCTTGCCAAGGCCGTGGCTTGGCATGCTTGCCAAGGCCGTGGCATGACATGCTGCTGGCCAAGGCCGGGGCATGCCATGCTGCTGGACAAGGCCGTGGCAAGACATGCTGATGGCCGAGGCCGTGGCAAGGCATGCTGATGGCCGAGGCCGTGGCAAGGCATGCTGATGGCCGAGGCCGTGGCAAGGCATGCTGATGGCCGAGGCCGTGGCGTGGCATGCCATGCTGCTGGACGAGGCCGTGGCAAGGCATGCTGCTGGCCAAGGCGTTGGCATGGCATGCTGCTGACCAAGGCTTGGGCTTGCCATGCTGCCGGCCAAGGCCGCGGCATGGCATGCTGCCGGCCAAGGCCGGGGCAGGGCATGCTGCTGGCCAAGGCTTTGGCATGCCATGTTGCTGGCCAAGGCCGTGGCATGGCATGCTGCTGGCCAAGGCCGGGGCATGGCAAGCTGCTGGCCAAGGTCGTGGCATGGCACGCTGCTGGCCAAGGCCGGGGCATGGCAAGCTGCTGGCCATGGCCGTGGCATGACAAGCTTGCCAAGGCCGGGGCATGGCGTGCTGCTGGCCAAGGCTTTGGCATGCCATGTTGCTGGCCAAGGCTGTGGCATGGCATGCTGCTGGCCAAGGCCGTGGCATGACATGCTGGCGAAGGCCGGGGCATGGAATGCTGCTGGCCAAGGCCGTGGCATGGCATGCTGCTGGCCAAGGCCGTGGCATGACATGCTTGCCAAGGCCAGGGCATGGCATGCTGCTGGCCAAGGCTTTGGCATGCCATGTTGCTGGCCAAGGCTGTGGCATGGCATGCTGGCCTAGGCCAACGTGCCACCGCCACCACCGCGGGCCGCCACTAGACGCATCCCGTGCTTGGCTATGTAGTTTCGATGCCACAAGCCAATGCCACAAGCCAAGCGATGGCATGTGCCAAGCGCCCGCCTAGGCATAGGCGTGGCCTGTGGCCTGGCCATGCTGGCCAGCCTTAAGGGAGGTGCCCCCCCCTTATAATAGCCTGTTAAGCCCTTTTCAATCTGGCAGGAGGAAACATCAACCATGTTTGAGGAGTCATAATGGGGTTTTTTTAAAAAGTAATGGTTTTTTGCCAAAACTTTCAACATGAAAGTTGTATGAAATAATTTAATACACCATAAAAAAAATTACAAAAAAATATTTGGCCACCGGAATATTTTATTTTAATTTATTTCAATTTTAATACTTAAAAAATAATAAAAATTACTAAAAATACTCAAAAAAATCTAGAAAAATTCCAACAATTATAAGATGAGGCACTAGTAATTATAGTAATTTTTTCAATTATTTTTTTATTTTTTATTTATTTTATTATAATTTTTATGAGTAAATAAATAATTAAAAAGCCCAACGAACGTGCAAAAACTCTTAGAGAAACCGAGCAAGCATCGGATAGCTCGAATGCAACAGGCAACTTCCGAGGGACATACTTTTCCCAACAAGCTTCCACTGGGGAAAGCACTAGCAACGTGTTCGCAAGTCAAAGGCAACCAAACGGCTATTACCCGAGGGACATGCATTTCGCAGGGCAACATATACGTAAGTCAAAGCCAAACCAAATGGCAATTACACGAGGGACAGGATTGCTTGCCAAGGGCGTGGCATGCGATGTTCTAGCCCAAGGCCAAGGCACGCCACGCTGCGGGACAAGGCCGTGGCAAGACATGCGGCTGGGCTTGGCCTTGGCATGGCATGCCGCTGGCCTTGGCTGGGCAGCGTTGGCCTTGGCATGGAATGTTGCTGGCTTCGGATGGGCTGCCTTGGCCTTGGCATGGCATGCTGCTGGCCTTGGCCTTGGCATGGCATGCTGCTGGCTTTGGCTGGGCTGCCTTCCCCGGGCCATGCCATGCTGCTGGCCTTGGCCTTGGCATGGCATGCTGCTGGCTTTGGCTGGGCTGCCTTGGCCGTGGCATGGCATGGCATGCTGCTGGCCTTGGCCTTGGCATGGCATGCTGCTGGCTTTGGCTGGCCTGCCTTCGCCGTGGCATGGCATGCTGCTGGCCTTGGCCTTGGCATGGCATGCTGCTGGCTTTGGCTGGGCTGCCTTGGCCGTGGCATGGCATGCAGCTGCCTTGGCCTTGGCATGGCATGCTGCTGGCTTTGGCTGGGCTGCCTTGGCCTTGGCATGGCATGCTGCTGGCCTTGGCTTGGCATGGCATGCTGCTGGCTTTGGCTGGGCTGCCTTGGCCGTGGCATGCCATGCTGCTGGCCTTGGCCTTGGCATGGCATGCTGCTGGCTTTGGCTGGCCTGCCTTGGCCTTGGCATGGCATGCTGCTGGCCTTGGCTTGGCATGGCATGCTGCTGGCTTTGGCTGGCCTGCCTTGGCCGTGGCATGGCATGCTGCTGGCCTTGGCCTTGGCATGGCATGCTGCTGGCATTGGCCGGCCTGCCTTGGCCGTGGCATGGCATGCTGCTGGCCTTGGCCTTGGCATGGCATGCTGCTGGCTTTGGCTGTACTCCCTTGGCCGTGGCATGCCATGCTGCTGGCCTTGGCCTTGGCGTGGCATGCTGCTGGCTTTGGCTGGGCTGCCTTGGCCGTGGCATGGCATGCTGCTGGCCTTGGCCTTGGCATGGCATGCTGCTGGCTTTGGCTGGGCTGCCTTGGCCGTGGCATGGCATGCTGCTGGCCTTGGCCTTGGCTTGGCATGCTGCTGGCTTTGGCTGGGCTGCCTTGGCCGTGGCATGGCATGCTGCTGGCCTTGGCCTTGGCATGGCATGCTGCTGGCTTTGGCTGGGCTGCCTTGGCCTTGGCATGGCATGCTGCTGGCCTTGGCTAGGCATGGCGTGCTGCTGGCTTTGGCTGGCCTGCATTGGCCGTGGCAGGGCATGCTGCTGGCCTTGGCCTTGGCATGGCATGCTGCTGGCTTTGGCTGGGCTGCCTTGGCCTTGGCACGGCATGCTGCTGGCCTTGGCTTGGCAGGGCATGCTGCTGGCTTTGGCTGGCCTGCCTTGGCCGTGGCATGGCATGCTGCTGGCCTTGGCCTTGGCATGGCATGCTGCTGGCTTTGGCTGGCCTGCCTTGGCCGTGGCATGGCATGCTGCTGGCCTTGGCCTTGGCATGGCATGCTCCTGGCTTTGGCTGGGCTGCCTTGGCCGTGGCATGGCATGCTGCTGGCCTTGGCCTTGGCATGGCATGCTGCTGGCTTTGGCTGGGCTGCCTTGGCCGTGGCATGGCATGCTGCTGGCCTTGGCCTTGGCATGGCATGCTGATGGCTTTGGCTGGGCTGCCTTGGCCGTGGCATGGCATGCTGCTGGCCTTGGCCTTGGCATGGCATGCTGCTGGCTTTGGCTGGGCTGCCTTGGCCGTGGCATGCCATGCTGCTGGCCTTGGCCTTGGCATGGCATGCTGTTGGCTTTGGCTGGGCTGCCTTGGCCTTGGCATGGCATGCTGCTGGCCTTGGCTTGGGATGGCATGCTGCTGGCTTTGGCTTGGCATGGCATGCTGCTGGCTTTGGCTGGCCTGCCTTGGCCGTGGCATGGCAGGCTGCTGGCCTTGGCCTTGGCATGGCATGCTGCTGGCTTTGGCAGGCCTGCCTTGGCCGTGGCATGGCATGCTGCTGGCCTTGGCCTTGGCATGGCATGCTGCTGGCTTTGGCTGGGCTGCCTTGGCCGTGGCATGGCATGCTGCTGGCCTTGGCCTTGGCATGGCATGCTGCTGGCTTTGGCTGGGCTGCCTTGGCCGTGGCATGGCATGCTGCTGGCCTTGGCCTTGGCATGGCATGCTGCTGGCTTTGGCTGGCCTCCCTTGGCCGTGGCATGGCTTGCTGCTGGCCTTGGCCTTGGCATGGCATGCTGCTGGCTTTGGCTGGGCTGCCTTGGCCGTGGCATGGCATGCTGCTGGCCTTGGCCTTGGCATGGCATGCTGCTGGCTTTGGCTGGGCTGCCTTGGCCTTGGCATGGCATGCTGCTGGCCTTGGCTTGGCATGGCATGCTGCTGGCTTTGGCTGGCCTGCCTTGGCCGTGGCATGGCAAGCTGCTGGCCTTGGCCTTGGCATGGCATGCTGCTGGCCTTGGCCTTGGCATGGCATGCTGCTGGCCTTGGCCTTGGCATGGCATGCTGCTGGCTTTGGCTGGGCTGCCTTGGCCGTGGCATGGCATGTTGCTGGCCATGGCCTTGGCATGGCATGCTGCCGGCTTTGGCTGGGCTGCCTTGGCCGTGGCATGGCATGCTGCTGGCCTTGGCCTTGGCATGGCATGCTGCTGGCTTTGGCTGGGCTGCCTTGGCCTTGGCATGGCATGCTGCTGGCCTTGGCTTGGCATGGCATGCTGCTGGCTTTGCCTGGCCTGCCCTGGCCGTGGCATGGCATGCTGCTGGCCTTGGCCTTGGCATGGCATGCTGCTGGCTTTGGCTGGGCTGCCTTGGCCGTGGCATGGCATGCTGCTGGCCTTGGCCTTGGCATGGCATGCTGCTGGCTTTGGCTGGGCTGCCTTGGCCGTGGCATGGCATGCTGCTGGCCTTGGCCTTGGCATGGCATGCTGCTGGCTTTGGCTGGGCTGCCTTGGCCTTGGCATGGCATGCTGCTGGCCTTGGCTTGGCATGGCATGCTGCTGGCTTTAGCTGGCCTGCCTTGGCCGTGGCATGGCATGCTGCTGGCCTTGGCCTTGGCATGGCATGCTACTGGCCTTGGCCTTGGCATGGCATGCTGCTGGCCTTGGCCTTGGCCTTGGCATGGCATGCTACTGGCCTTGGCCTTGGCATGGCATGCTGCTGGCCTTGGCCTTGGCATGGCATGCTGCTGGCTTTGGCTGGGTTGCCTTGGCCTTGGCATGGCATGCTGCTGGCCTTGGCTTGGCATGGCATGCTGCTGGCTTTGGCTGGCCTGCCTTGGCCGGGGCATGGCATGCTGCTGGCCTTGGCCTTGGCATGGCATGCTGCTGGCTTTGGCTGGGCTGCCTTGGCCGCGGCATGGCATGCTGCTGGCCTTGGCCTTGGCATGGCATGCTGCTGGCTTTGGCTGGGCTGCCTTGGCCGCGGCATGGCATGCTGCTGGCCTTGGCCTTGGCATGGCATGCTGCTGGCTTTGGCTGGGCTGCCTTGGCCTTGGCATGGCATGCTGCTGGCCTTGGCTTGGCATGGCATGCTGCTGGCTTTGGCTCGCCTGCCTTGGCCGTGGCATGCCATGCTGCTGGCCTTGGCCTTGGCATGGCATGCTGCTGGCTTTGGCTGGCCTGCCTTGGCCGTGGCATGGCATGCTGCTGGCCTTGGCCTTGGCATGGCATGCTGCTGGCTTTGGCTGGGCTGCCTTGGCCGTCGCATGCCATGCTGCTGGCCTTGGCCTTGGCATGGCATGCTGCTGGCTTTGGCTGGGCTGCCTTGGCCGTGGCATGGCATGCTGCTGGCCTTGGCCTTGGCATGGCATGCTGCTGGCTTTGGCTGGGCTGCCTTGGCCTTGGCATGGCATGCTGCCGGCCTTGGCTTGGCATGGCATGCTGCTGGCGTTGGCTGGCCTGCCTTGGCCGTGGCATGGCATGCTGCTGGCCTTGGCCTTGGCATGGCATGCTGCTGGCCTTGGCTGGGCTGCCTTGGCCTTGGCATGGCATGCTGCTGGCCTTGGCTTGGCATGGCATGCTGCTGGCTTTGGCTGGCCTGCCTTGGCCGTGGCATGGCATGCTGCTGGCCTTGGCCTTGGCATGGCATGCTGCTGGCTTTGGTTGGCCTGCCTTGGCCGTGGCATGGCATGCTGCTGGCCTTGGCCTTGGCATGGCATTCTGCTGGCTTTGGCTGGGCTGCCTTGGCCGTGGCATGGCATGCTGCTGGCCTTGGCCTTGGCATGGCATGCTGCTGGCTTTGGCTGGGCGGCCTTGGCCTTGGCATGGCATGCTGCTGGCCTTGGCTTGGCATGGCATGCTGGTGGCTTTGGCTGGCCTGCCTTGGCCGTGGCATGGCATGCTGCTGGCCTTGGCCTTGGCATGGAATGCTGCTGGCTTTGGCTGGGCTGCCTTGGCCGTGGCATGGCATGCTGCTGGCCTTGGCCTTGGCATGGCATGCTGCTGGCTTTGGCTGGGCTGCCTTGGCCTTGGCATGGCATGCTGCTGGCCTTGGCTTGGCATGGCATGCTGCTGGCTTTGGCTGGCCTGCCTTGGCCGTGGCATGGCATGCTGCTGGCCTTGGCCTTGGCATGGCATGCTGCTGGCTTTGGCTGGCCTGCCTTGGCCGTGGCATGGCATGCTGCTGGCCTTGGCCTTGGCATGGCATGCTGCTGGCTTTGGCTGGGCTGCCTTGGCCGTGGCATGGCATGCTGCTGGCCTTGGCCTTGGCCTGGCATGCTGCTGGCTTTGGCTGGGCTGCCTTGGCCTTGGCATGGCATGCCGCTGGCCTTGGCCTTGGCATGGCATGCTACTGGCTTTGGCTGGGCTGCCTTGGCCGTGGCATGGCATGCTGCTGGCCTTGGCCTTGGCATGGCATGCTGCTGGCTTTGGCTGGGCTGCCTTGGCCTTGGCATGGCATGCTGCTGGCCTTGGCTTGGCATGGCATGCTGCTGGCTTTGGCTGGCCTGCCTTGGCCGTGGCATGGCATGCTGCTGGCCTTGGCCTTGGCATGGCATGCTGCTGGCTTTGGCTGGGCTGCCTTGGCCGTGGCATGGCATGCTGCTGGCCTTGGCCTTGGCATGGCATGCTGCTGGCTTTGGCTGGCCTGCCTTGGCCGTGGCATGGCATGCTGCTGGCCTTGGCCTTGGCATGGCATGCAGCTGGCTTTGGCTGGGCTGCCTTGGCCTTGGCATGGCATGCTGCTGGCCTTGGCTTGGCGTGGCATGCTGCTGGCTTTGGCTTGCCTGCCTTGGCCGTGGCATGGCATGTTGCTGGCCTTGGCCTTGGCATGGCATGCTGCTGGCTTTGGCTGGGCTGCCTTGGCCGTGGCATGGCATGCTGCTGGCCTTGGCCTTGGCATGGCATGCTGCTGGCTTTGGCTGGGCTGCCTTGGCCTTGGCATGGCATGCTGCTGGCCTTGGCTTGGCATGGCATGCTGCTGGCTTTGGCTGGCCTGCCTTGGTCGTGGCATGGCATGCTGCTGGCCTTGGCCTTGGCATGGCATGCTGCTGGCTTTGGCTGGGCTGCCTTGGCCGTGGCATGGCATGCTGCTGGCCTTGGCCTTGGCATGGCATGCTGCTGGCTTTGGCTGGGCTGCCTTGGCCGTGGCATGGCATGCTGCTGGCCTTGGCCTTGGCATGGCATGCTGCTGGCTTTGGCTGGGCTGCCTTGGCCTTGGCATGGCATGCTGCTGGCCTTGGCTTGGCATGGCATGCTGCTGGCTTTGGCTTGCCTGCCTTGGCCGTGGCATGGCATGCTGCTGGCCTTGGCCTTGGCATGGCATGCTGCTGGCTTTGGCTGGCCTGCCTTGGCCGTGGCATGGCATGCTGCTGGCCTTGGCCTTGGCATGGCATGCTGCTGGCTTTGGCTGGGCTGCCTTGGCCGTGGCATGCCATGCTGCTGGCCTTGGCCTTGGCATGGCATGCTGCTGGCTTTGGCTGGGCTGCCTTGGCCGTGGCATGGCATGCTGCTGGCCTTGGCCTTGGCATGGCATGCTGCTGGCTTTGGCTGGGCTGCCTTGGCCTTGGCATGGCATGCTGCTGGCTTGGCTTGGCATGGCATGCTGCTGGCTTTGGCTGGCCTGCCTTGGCCGTGGCATGGCATGCTGCTGGCCTTGGCCTTGGCATGGCATGCTGCTGGCTTTGGCTGGGCTGCCTTGGCCTTGGCATGGCATGCTGCTGGCCTTGGCTTGGCATGGCATGCTGCTGGCTTTGGCTGGCCTGCCTTGGCCGTGGCATGGCATGCTGCTGGCCTTGGCCTTGGCATGGCATGCTGCTGGCTTTGGTTGGCCTGCCTTGGCCGTGGCATGGCATGCTGCTGGCCTTGGCCTTGGCATGGCATTCTGCTGGCTTTGGCTGGGCTGCCTTGGCCGTGGCATGGCATGCTGCTGGCCTTGGCCTTGGCATGGCATGCTGCTGGCTTTGGCTGGCCTGCCTTGGCCGTGGCATGGCATGCTGCTGGCCTTGGCCTTGGCATGGCATGCTGCTGGCTTTGGCTGGGCTGCCTTGGCCGGGGCATGGCATGCTGCTGGCCTTGGCCTTGGCATGGCATGCTGCTGGCTTTGGCTGGGCTGCCTTGGCCGCGGCATGGCATGCTGCTGGCCTTGGCCTTGGCATGGCATGCTGCTGGCTTTGGCTGGGCTGCCTTGGCCTTGGCATGGCATGCTGCTGGCCTTGGCTTGGCATGGCATGCTGCTGGCTTTGGCTTGCCTGCCTTGGCCGTGGCATGGCATGCTGCTGGCCTTGGCCTTGGCATGGCATGCTGCTGGCTTTGGCTGGCCTGCCTTGGCCGTGGCATGGCATGCTGCTGGCCTTGGCCTTGGCATGGCATGCTGCTGGCTTTGGCTGGGCTGCCTTGGCCGTGGCATGCCATGCTGCTGGCCTTGGCCTTGGCATGGCATGCTGCTGGCTTTGGCTGGGCTGCCTTGGCCGTGGCATGGCATGCTGCTGGCCTTGGCCTTGGCATGGCATGCTGCTGGCTTTGGCTGGGCTGCCTTGGCCGTGGCATGGCATGCTGCTGGCCTTGGCCTTGGCATGGCATGCTGCTGGCTTTGGCTGGGCTGCCTTGGCCTTGGCATGGCATGCTGCTGGCCTTGCCTTGGCATGGCGTGCTGCTGGCTTTGGCTGGCCTGCATTGGCCGTGGCATGGCATGCTGCTGGCCTTGGCCTTGGCATGGCCTGCTGCTGGCTTTGGCTGGGCTGCCTTGGCCTTGGCACGGCATGCTGCTGGCCTTGGCTTGGCATGGCATGCTGCTGGCTTTGGCTGGCCTGCCTTGGCCGTGGCATGGCATGCTGCTGGCCTTGGCCTTGGCATGGCATGCTGCTGGCTTTGGCTGGCCTGCCTTGGCCGTGGCATGGCATGCTGCTGGCCTTGGCCTTGGCATGGCATGCTCCTGGCTTTGGCTGGGCTGCCTTGGCCGTGGCATGGCATGCTGCTGGCCTTGGCCTTGGCATGGCATGCTGCTGGCTTTGGCTGGGCTGCCTTGGCCGTGGCATGGCATGCTGCTGGCCTTGGCCTTGGCATGGCATGCTGATGGCTTTGGCTGGGCTGCCTTGGCCGTGGCATGGCATGCTGCTGGCCTTGGCCTTGGCATGGCATGCTGCTGGCTTTGGCTGGGCTGCCTTGGCCGTGGCATGCCATGCTGCTGGCCTTGGCCTTGGCATGGCATGCTGCTGGCTTTGGCTGGGCTGCCTTGGCCTTGGCATGGCATGCTGCTGGCCTTGGCTTGGGATGGCATGCTGCTGGCTTTGGCTTGGCATGGCATGCTGCTGGCTTTGGCTGGCCTGCCTTGGCCGTGGCATGGCAGGCTGCTGGCCTTGGCCTTGGCATGGCATGCTGCTGGCTTTGGCAGGCCTGCCTTGGCCGTGGCATGGCATGCTGCTGGCCTTGGCCTTGGCATGGCATGCTGCTGGCTTTGGCTGGGCTGCCTTGGCCGTGGCATGGCATGCTGCTGGCCTTGGCCTTGGCATGGCATGCTGCTGGCTTTGGCTGGGCTGCCTTGGCCGTGGCATGGCATGCTGCTGGCCTTGGCCTTGGCCTTGGCATGGCATGCTGCTGGCTTTGGCTGGCCTGCCTTGGCCGTGGCATGGCTTGCTGCTGGCCTTGGCCTTGGCATGGCATGCTGCTGACTTTGGCTGGGCTGCCTTGGCCGTGGCATGGCATGCTGCTGGCCTTGGCCTTGGCATGGCATGCTGCTGGCTTTGGCTGGGCTGCCTTGGCCTTGGCATGGCATGCTGCTGGCCTTGGCTTGGCGTGGCATGCTGCTGGCTTTGGCTGGCCTGCCTTGGCCGTGGCATGGCAAGCTGCTGGCCTTGGCCTTGGCATGGCATGCTGCTGGCCTTGGCCTTGGCATGGCATGCTGCTGGCTTTGGCTGGGCTGCCTTGGCCGTGGCATGGCATGGTGCTGGCCATGGCCTTGGCATGGCATGCTGCTGGCTTTGGCTGGGCTGCCTTGGCCGTGGCATGGCATGCTGCTGGCCTTGGCCTTGGCATGGCATGCTGCTGGCTTTGGCTGGGCTGCCTTGGCCTTGGCATGGCATGGCATGGCATGCTGCTGGCTTTGCCTGGCCTGCCCTGGCCGTGGCATGGCATGCTGCTGGCCTTGGCCTTGGCATGGCATGCTGCTGGCTTTGGCTGGGCTGCCTTGGCCGTGGCATGGCATGCTGCTGGCCTTGGCCTTGGCATGGCATGCTGCTGGCTTTGGCTGGGCTGCCTTGGCCGTGGCATGGCATGCTGCTGGCCTTGGCCTTGGCATGGCATGCTGCTGGCTTTGGCTGGGCCGCCTTGGCCTTGGCATGGCATGCTGCTGGCCTTGGCTTGGCATGGCATGCTGCTGGCTTTGGCTGGCCTGCCTTCGCCGTGGCATGGCATGCTGCTGGCCTTGGCCTTGGCATGGCATGCTACTGGCCTTGGCCTTGGCATGGCATGCTGCTGGCCTTGGCCTTGGCATGGCATGCCGCTGGCTTTGGCTGGCCTGCCTTGGCCGTGGCATGGCATGCTGCTGGCCTTGGCCTTGGCATGGCATGCTGCTGGCTTTGGCTGGGCTGCCTTGGCCGTGGCATGGCATGCTGCTGGCCTTGGCCTTGGCATGGCATGCTGCTGGCTTCGGCTGGGCTGCCTTGGCCTTGGCATGGCATGCTGCTGGCCTTGGCTTGGCATGGCATGCTGCTGGCTTTGGCTGGCCTGCCTTGGCCGTGGCATGGCATGCTGCTGGCCTTGGCCTTGGCATGGCATGCTGCTGGCTTTGGCTGGGCTGCCTTGGCCGCGGCATGGCATGCTGCTGGCCTTGGCCTTGGCATGGCATGCTGCTGGCTTTGGCTGGGCTGCCTTGGCCTTGGCATGGCATGCTGCTGGCTTTGGCTTGCCTGCCTTGGCCGTGGCATGCCATGCTGCCGGCCTTGGCCTTGGCATGGCATGCTGCTGGCTTTGGCTGGCCTGCCTTGGCCGTGGCATGGCATGCTGCTGGCCTTGGCCTTGGCATGGCATGCTGCTGGCTTTGGCTGGGCTGCCTTGGCCGTGGCATGCCATGCTGCTGGCCTTGGCCTTGGCATGGCATGCTGCTGGCTTTGGCTGGGCTGCCTTGGCCGTGGCATGGCATGCTGCTGGCCTTGGCCTTGGCATGGCATGCTGCTGGCTTTGGCTGGGCTGCCTTGGCCTTGGCATGGCATGCTGCTGGCCTTGGCTTGGCATGGCATGCTGCTGGCTTTGGCTGGCCTGCCTTGGCCGTGGCATGGCATGCTGCTGGCCTTGGCCTTGGCATGGCATGCTGCTGGCTTTGGCTGGGCTGCCTTGGCCTTGGCATGGCATGCTGCTGGCCTTGGCTTGGCATGGCATGCTGCTGGCTTTGGCTGGCCTGCCTTGGCCGTGGCATGGCATGCTGCTGGCCTTGGCCTTGGCATGGCATGCTGCTGGCTTTGGGTGGCCTGCCTTGGCCGTGGCATGGCATGCTGCTGGCCTTGGCCTTGGCATGGCATTCTGCTGGCTTTGGCTGGGCTGCCTTGGCCGTGGCATGGCATGCTGCTGGCCTTGGCCTTGGCATGGCATGCTGCTGGCTTTGGCTGGGCTACCTTGGCCTTGGCATGGCATGCTGCTGGCCTTGGCTTGGCATGGCATGCTGCTGGCTTTGGCTGGCCTGCCTTGGCCGTGGCATGGCATGCTGCTGGCCTTGGCCTTGGCATGGCATGCTGCTGGCTTTGGCTGGGCTGCCTTGGCCGTGGCATGGCATGCTGCTGGCCTTGGCCTTGGCATGGCATGCTGCTGGCTTTGGCTGGCCTGCCTTGGCCGTGGCATGGCATGCTGCTGGCCTTGGCCTTGGCATGGCATGCTGCTGGCTTTGGCTGGGCTGCCTTGGCCTTGGCATGGCAAGCTGCTGGCCTTGGCTTGGCATGGCATGCTGCTGGCTTTGGCTTGCCTGCCTTGGCCGTGGCATGGCATGCTGCTGGCCTTGGCCTTGGCATGGCATGCTGCTGGCTTTGGCTGGGCTGCCTTGGCCGTGGCATGGCATGCTGCTGGCCTTGGCCTTGGCATGGCATGCTGCTGGCTTTGGCTGGGCTGCCTTGGCCTTGGCATGGCATGCTGCTGGCCTTGGCTTGGCATGGCATGCTGCTGGCTTTGGCTGGCCTGCCTTGGCCGTGGCATGGCATGCTGCTGGCCTTGGCCTTGGCATGGCATGCTGCTGGCTTTGGCTGGGCTGCCTTGGCCGTGGCATGGCATGCTGCTGGCCTTGGCCTTGGCATGGCATGCTGCTGGCTTTGGCTGGGCTGCCTTGGCCGTGGCATGGCATGCTGCTGGCCTTGGCCTTGGCATGGCATGCTGCTGGCTTTGGCTGGGCTGCCTTGGCCTTGGCATGGCATGCTGCTGGCCTTGGCTTGGCATGGCATGCTGCTGGCTTTGGCTGGCCTGCCTTGGCCGTGGCATGGCATGCTGCTGGCCTTGGCCTTGGCATGGCATGCTGCTGGCTTTGGCTGGGCTGCCTTGGCCGTGGCATGGCATGCTGCTGGCCTTGGCCTTGGCATGGCATGCTGCTGGCTTTGGCTGGCCTGCCTTGGCCGTGGCATGGCATGCTGCTGGCCTTGGCCTTGGCATGCCATGCTGCTGGCTTTGGCTGGGCTGCCTTGGCCTTGGCATGGCATGCTGCTGGCCTTGGCCTTGGCATGGCATGCTGCTGGCTTTGGGTGGCCTGCCTTGGCCGTGGCATGGCATGCTGCTGGCCTTGGCCTTGGCATGGCATTCTGCTGGCTTTGGCTGGGCTGCCTTGGCCGTGGCATGGCATGCTGCTGGCCTTGGCCTTGGCATGGCATGCTGCTGGCTTTGGCTGGGCTGCCTTGGCCTTGGCATGGCATGCTGCTGGCCTTGGCTTGGCATGGCATGCTGCTGGCTTTGGCTGGCCTGCCTTGGCCGTGGCATGGCATGCTGCTGGCCTTGGCCTTGGCATGGCATGCTGCTGGCTTTGGCTGGGCTGCCTTGGCCGTGGCATGGCATGCTGCTGGCCTTGGCCTTGGCATGGCATGCTGCTGGCTTTGGCTGGCCTGCCTTGGCCGTGGCATGGCATGCTGCTGGCCTTGGCCTTGGCATGGCATGCTGCTGGCTTTGGCTGGGCTGCCTTGGCCTTGGCATGGCATGCTGCTGGCCTTGGCTTGGCATGGCATGCTGCTGGCTTTGGCTTGCCTGCCTTGGCCGTGGCATGGCATGCTGCTGGCCTTGGCCTTGGCATGGCATGCTGCTGGCTTTGGCTGGGCTGCCTTGGCCGTGGCATGGCATGCTGCTGGCCTTGGCCTTGGCATGGCATGCTGCTGGCTTTGGCTGGGCTGCCTTGGCCTTGGCATGGCATGCTGCTGGCCTTGGCTTGGCATGGCATGCTGCTGGCTTTGGCTGGCCTGCCTTGGCCGTGGCATGGCATGCTGCTGGCCTTGGCCTTGGCATGGCATGCTGCTGGCTTTGGCTGGGCTGCCTTGGCCGTGGCATGGCATGCTGCTGGCCTTGGCCTTGGCATGGCATGCTGCTGGCTTTGGCTGGGCTGCCTTGGCCGTGGCACGGCATGCTGCTGGCCTTGGCCTTGGCATGGCATGCTGCTGGCTTTGGCTGGGCTGCCTTGGCCTTGGCATGGCATGCTGCTGGCCTTGGCTTGGCATGGCATGCTGCTGGCCTTGGCTTGGCATGGCATGCTGCTGGCTTTGGCTGGCCTGCCTTGGCCGTGGCATGGCATGCTGCTGGCCTTGGCCTTGGCATGGCATGCTGCTGGCTTTGGCTGGCCTGCCTTGGCCGTGGCATGGCATGCTGCTGGCCTTGGCCTTGGCATGGCATGCTGCTGGCTTTGGCTGGGCTGCCTTGGCTGTGGCATGCCATGCTGCTGGCCTTGGCCTTGGCATGGCATGCTGCTGGCTTTGGCTGGGCTGCCTTGGCCGTGGCATGGCATGCTGCTGGCCTTGGCCTTGGCATGGCATGCTGCTGGCTTTGGCTGGGCTGCCTTGGCCTTGGCATGGCATGCTGCTGGCCTTGGCTTGGCATGGCATGCTGCTGGCTTTGGCTGGCCTGCCTTGGCCGTGGCATGGCATGCTGCTGGCCTTGGCCTTGGCATGGCATGCTGCTGGCTTTGGTTGGCCTGCCTTGGCCGTGGCATGGCATGCTGCTGGCCTTGGCCTTGGCATGGCATTCTGCTGGCTTTGGCTGGGCTGCCTTGGCCGTGGCATGGCATGCTGCTGGCCTTGGCCTTGGCATGGCATGCTGCTGGCTTTGGCTGGGCTGCCTTGGCCTGGCATGGCATGCTGCTGGCCTTGGCTTGGCATGGCATGCTGCTGGCTTTGGCTGGCCTGCCTTGGCCGTGGCATGGCATGCTGCTGGCCTTCGCCTTGGCATGGCATGCTGCTGGCTTTGGCTGGGCTGCCTTGGCCGTGGCATGGCATGCTGCTGGCCTTGGCCTTGGCATGGCATGCTGCTGGCTTTGGCTGGCCTGCCTTGGCCGTGGCATGGCATGCTGCTGGCCTTGGCCTTGGCATGGCATGCTGCTGGCTTTGGCTGGGCTGCCTTGGCCTTGGCATGGCATGCTGCTGGCCTTGGCTTGGCATGGCATGCTGCTGGCTTTGGCTTGCCTGCCTTGGCCGTGGCATGGCATGCTGCTGGCCTTGGCCTTGGCATGGCATGCTGCTGGCTTTGGCTGGGCTGCCTTGGCCGTGGCATGGCATGCTGCTGGCCTTGGCCTTGGCATGGCATGCTGCTGGCTTTGGCTGGGCTGCCTTGGCCTTGGCATGGCATGCTGCTGGCCTTGGCTTGGCATGGCATGCTGCTGGCTTTGGCTGGCCTGCCTTGGCCGTGGCATGGCATGCTGCTGGCCTTGGCCTTGGCATGGCATGCTGCTGGCTTTGGCTGGGCTGCCTTGGCCGTGGCATGGCATGCTGCTGGCCTTGGCCTTGGCATGGCATGCTGCTGGCTTTGGCTGGGCTGCCTTGGCCTTGGCATGGCATGCTGCTGGCCTTGGCTTGGCATGGCATGCTGCTGGCTTTGGCTGGCCTGCCTTGGCCGTGGCATGGCATGCTGCTGGCCTTGGCCTTGGCATGGCATGCTGCTGGCTTTGGCTGGGCTGCCTTGGCCGTGGCATGCCATGCTGCTGGCCTTGGCCTTGGCATGGCATGCTGCTGGCTTTGGCTGGGCTGCCTTGGCCGTGGCATGGCATGCTGCTGGCCTTGGCCTTGGCATGGCATGCTGCTGGCTTTGGCTGGGCTGCCTTGGCCTTGGCATGGCATGCTGCTGGCCTTGGCTTGGCATGGCATGCTGCTGGCTTTGGCTGGCCTGCCTTGGCCGTGGCATGGCATGCTGCTGGCCTTGGCCTTGGCATGGCATGCTGCTGGCTTTGGCTGGGCTGCCTTGGCCTTGGCATGGCATGCTGCTGGCCTTGGCTTGGCATGGCATGCTGCTGGCTTTGGCTGGCCTGCCTTGGCCGTGGCATGGCATGCTGCTGGCCTTGGCCTTGGCCTTGGCATGGCATGCTGCTGGCTTTGGTTGGCCTGCCTTGGCCGTGGCATGGCATGCTGCTGGCCTTGGCCTTGGCATGGCATTCTGCTGGCTTTGGCTGGGCTGCCTTGGCCGTGGCATGGCATGCTGCTGGCCTTGGCCTTGGCATGGCATGCTGCTGGCTTTGGCTGGCCTGCCTTGGCCGTGGCATGGCATGCTGCTGGCCTTGGCCATGGCATGGCATGCTGCTGGCTTTGGCTGGGCTGCCTTGGCCGGGGCATGGCATGCTGCTGGCCTTGGCCTTGGCATGGCATGCTGCTGGCTTTGGCTGGGCTGCCTTGGCCGCGGCATGGCATGCTGCTGGCCTTGGCCTTGGCATGGCATGCTGCTGGCTTTGGCTGGGCTGCCTTGGCCTTGGCATGGCATGCTGCTGGCCTTGGCTTGGCATGGCATGCTGCTGGCTTTGGCTTGCCTGCCTTGGCCGTGGCATGCCATGCTGCTGGCCTTGGCCTTGGCATGGCATGCTGCTGGCTTTGGCTGGCCTGCCTTGGCCGTGGCATGGCATGCTGCTGGCCTTGGCCTTGGCATGGCATGCTGCTGGCTTTGGCTGGGCTGCCTTGGCCGTGGCATGGCATGCTGCTGGCCTTGGCCTTGGCATGGCATGCTGCTGGCTTTGGCTGGGCTGCCTTGGCCGTGGCATGGCATGCTGCTGGCCTTGGCCTTGGAATGGCATGCTGCTGGCTTTGGCTGGCCTGCCTTGGCCGTGGCATGGCATGCTGCTGGCCTTGGCCTTGGCATGGCATGCTGCTGGCTTTGGCTGGGCTGCCTTGGCCGTGGCATGCCATGCTGCTGGCCTGGGCCTTGGGGCTGGGCTGCCTTGGCTGCGGTTGTCATCACTAGACGTGCGTTGCGTGCGAAGGCGTGCAAAGGCGTGCGCGACCATGCGCGCAACACGCGCACCGTGGTCAAAAAGACCACGCGCGCGGTATTCGCACAGGCCACGCTGCCCACGCCGCCGGCATGCCAGGCCAGGCTGCCCTGGCCGGCTGCATGCCAGGCCGCCCAGGCCGTGCTGCCCAGGCCGGCTGCATGCCAGGCCGCCCAGGCCGTGCGCATGCCATGCCGTGCTGCCCAGGCCGGCTGCATGCCAGGCCGCCCAGGCCGTGCGCATGCCATGCCGTGCTGCCCAGGCCGGCTGCATGCCAGGCCGCCCAGGCCGTGCGCATGCCATGCCGTGCTGCCCAGGCCGGCTGCATGCCAGGCCGCCCAGGCCGTGCGCATGCCATGCCGTGCTGCCCAGGCCGGCTGCATGCCAGGCCGCCCAGGCCGTGCGCATGCCATGCCGTGCTGCCCACGCCGCGGGCATGCCAGCCCGGCTGCATGCCAGGCCGCCCAGGCCGTGCGCATGCCATGCCGTGCTGCCCACGCCGCGCGCATGCCAGGCCGCCCACGCCCGCGCGCATGCCACGCCATGCTGCTCTGGGCCGCGCCCAAGGCCGCGGTCCAGGCTGCGCAAGGCCGCGCCCAGGCCGCGCAAGGCCGCCCAAGGCCGCGCCCAGGCCGCCCAAGGCCGCGCCCAGGCCGCGCCCGAGCCGCCCAAGGCCGCCCAAGGCCGCGGTCCAGGCCGCCCAAGGCCGCGGCCGAGCCGCCCCAGGCCGCAGCCCAGGCCGCGGTCGAGCCGCAGTGCATGTAACCCAAGGCCGCAGCCCAGGCCGCGCCCAACATGGGGCGTACCTGACACTGCCTTGCCCTGGGCAAGGGAGGTGCCCCCCCCTTATAATAGCCTGTTAAGCCCTTTTCAATCTGGCAGGAGGAAACATCAAGCATGTTCGAGGAGTCATAATGGGGTTTTTTTAAAAAGTAATGGTTTTTTGCCAAAACTTTCAACATGAAAGTTGTAGGAAATAATTTAATACACCATAAAAAAAATTAAAAAAAATATTTTTTTACCGGAAATATTTTATTTTAATTTATTTCGATTTTAATACTTTAAAAATAATAAAAATTAATAAAAATGGTCAAAAAATTATGGAAAAATTCCAATAATTAAAGGATGATTCACTAGTAATTATAGAAATTATTAAATTATTTTTTCATTTTTTTTATTTTATTTTGATTTTTTTTGCCAAATAAGGACTTTAAAAATTCGAAAACCTCAAGGAAAATTGCAAAAAAATAGGGAATGACATTTAAAATTGATTGTAGTGCATTTTTAATTGTGTTGCACGGTTTGGATAAGATTATAAAAGAATCATGTTCAAAAAGATCGATCAAGGCGGTGGCATGCCATGGCCTTGGCCTTGGCCTTTGCCCGCGGCCTTGGCCTTGGCCTTGGCCATGCCTTGCACAGGGACTTGGCCTTGCCCACTGCCTTGGCCTTGGCCTTGGCCTTGGCCTTGGCCATGGCATGGCATGCTCGCCGAGGCCGTGGCATGCCTTGCTGCTAGCCAAGGCCGTGGCGTGGCATGCTCGCCGAGGCCGTGGCATGCCTTGCTGCTAGCCAAGGCCGTGGCGTGGCATGCTCGCCCAGCCCGTGGCATGCCATGCTCGCCCAGCCCGTGGCACGCCATGTTGGCCCAAGGCATTGGCATGGCATGCCGGCCAAGGCATGCTGGCCAACGCTGCACAAGGCGGTGCCATGGCATGGCATGCTGACCAAGACCGTGCCATGGCATGTTGGGCGACGCCGTAGCAAGGCATGCGGGCCGAGGCCGTGGCATGGCATGTTGGGCGACGCCGTAGCAAGGCATGCGGTCCGAGGCCGTGGCAAGACATGCGGGCCGTGGCATGGCATGGCATGCGGGCCGAGGCCGTGGCAGGACATGTTGGTCAAGGCTAAGGCATGGAACGCCGGGCAACGCGGTGGCATGGCATGCTGGGCAACGCGGTGGCAAGGCATGCGGGCCGGGGCCGTGGCATGGCATGTTGGGCAACGTCGTAGCAAGGCATGCGGGCCGAGGCCGTGGCATGGCATGCGGGCCGAGGCCGTGGCATTGCATGTTTGGCGACGCCGTCGCAAGGCATGCGGGCCGAGGCCGTGGCATGGCATGTTGGGCGACGCCGTAGCAAGGCATGCGGGGCGAGGCCGTGGCATGGCATGCGGGGCGAGGCCGTGGCATGGCAAGTTGGGCGACGTCGTGGCAAGGCATGCTGGCCGAGGCTGTGGCAAGGCATGCGGGCCGAGGCCGTGGCAAGGCATGCGGGCCGAGGCCGTGGCGTGGCATGCGGGCCGAGGCCGTGGCTTGTCATGCGGGCCGAGGACGTGGCTTGGCATGCGGGCCGAGGCCGTGGCATGTCATGCGGGCCGAGGCCGTGGCATGGCATGCGGGCCGAGGCCGTGGCATGGCATGCGGGCCGAGGCCGTGGCATGGCATGTTGGGCGACGCCGTGGCAAGGCATGCGGGCCGAGGCCGTGGCATGGCATGTTGGGCGACGCCGTCGCAAGGCATGCGGGCCGAGGCCGTGGCATGGCATGCGGGCCGTGGCCGTGGCAGGGCATGTTGGGCGACGCCGTGGCATGGCATGCGGGCCGAGGCCGTGGCATGGCATGTTTGGCAACGCCGTGGCAAGACATGCGGGCCGTGGCATGGCATGGCATGCGGGCCGAGGCCGTGGCATGGCATGTTGGGCAACGCCGTGGCAAGGCATGCGGGCCAAGGCCGTGGCATGGCATGCGGGCCGAGGCCGGGGCATGGCATGCGGGCCGAGGCCGTGGCATGTCATGCGGGCCGAGGCCGTGGCATGGCATGCGGGCCGAGGCCGTGGCATGGCATGCGGGCCGAGGCCGTGGCATGGCATGTTGGGCGACGCCGTAGCAAGGCATGCGGGCCGAGGCCGTGCCTCGACATGTTGGCCAAGGCTAAGGCATGGCACGCCGGGCAACGCGGTGGCATGGCATGCAGGGCAACGCGGTGGCAAGGCATGCGGGCCGAGGCCGTGGCATGGCATGTTGGGCAACGCCGTAGCAAGGCATGCGGGCCGAGGCCGTGGCATGGCATGCGGGCCGTGGCCGTGGCATGGCATGTTGGGCGACGCCGTGGCATGGCATGCGGGCCGAGGCCGTGGCATGGCATGTTTGGCAACGCCGTGGCAAGACATGCGGGCCGTGGCATGGCATGGCATGCGGGCCAAGGCCGTGGCATGGCATGTTGGGCAACGCCGTGGCAAGGCATGCGGGCCGAGGCCGTGGCATGGCATGCGGGCCGAGGCCGTGGCATGGCATGCGGGCCGATGCCGTGGCATGGCATGTTGGGCGACGCCGTGGCAAGGCATGCGGGCCGAGGCCGTGGCATGGCATGTTGGGCCACGCCGTCGCAAGGCATGCGGGCCGAGGCCGTGGCATGGCATACGGGCCGTGGCCGTGGCATGGCATGTTGGGCGACACCGTGGCATGGCATGCGGGCCGAGGCCGTGGCATGGCATGTTCGGCAACGCCGTGGCAAGACATGCGGGCCGTGGCATGGCATGGCATGCGGGCCGAGGCCGTGGCATGGCATGTTGGGCAACGCCGTGGCAAGGCATGCGGGCCGAGGCCGTGGCATGGCATGCGGGCCGAGGCCGTGGCATGGCATGTTGGGCGACGCCGTCGCAAGGCATGCGGGCCGAGGCCGTGGCATGGCATGCGGGCCGAGGCCGTGGCATGTCATGCGGGCCGAGGCCGTGGCATGGCATGCGGGCCGAGGCCGTGGCATGGCATGCGGGCCGAGGCCGTGGCATGGCATGTTGGCCGACGCCGTGGCAAGGCATGCGGGCCGAGGCCGTGCCTCGACATGTTGGCCAAGGCTAAGGCATGGCACGCCGGGCAACGCGGTGGCGTGGCATGCAGGGCAACGCGGTGGCAAGGCATGCGGGCCGAGGCCGTGGCATGGCATGTTGGGCAACGCCGTAGCAAGGCATGCGGGCCGAGGCCGTGGCATGGCATGCGAGCCGAGGCCGTGGCATGGCATGCGGGCCGTGGCCGTGGCATGGCATGTTGGGCGACGCCGTGGCATGGCATGCGGGCCGAGGCCGTGGCATGGCATGTTTGGCATCGCCGTGGCAAGACATGCGGGCCGTGGCATGGCATGGCATGCGGGCCGAGGCCGTGGCATGGCATGTTGGGCAACGCCGTGGCAAGGCATGCGGGTCGAGGCCGTGGCATGGCATGCGTGCCGAGGCCGTGGCACGTCATGCGGGCCGAGGCCGTGGCATGGCATGCGGGCCGAGGCCTTGGCATGGCATGCGGGCCGAGGCCGTGGCATGGCATGTTGGGCGACGCCGTAGCAAGGCATGCGGGCCGAGGCCGTGCCTCGACATGTTGGCCAAGGCTAAGGCATGGCACGCCGGGCAACGCGGTGGCATGGCGTGCTGGGCAACGCGGTGGCAAGGCATGCGGGCCGAGGCCGTGGCATGGCATATTGGGCAACGCCGTAGCAAGGCATGCGGGCCGAGGCCGTGGCATGGCATGCGGGCCGAGGCCGTGGCATGGCATGTTGGGCGACGCCGTGGCATGGCATGCGGGCCGAGGCCGTGGCATGGCATGTTTGGCAACGCCGTGGCAAGACATGCGGGCCGTGGCATGGCATGGCATGCGGGCCGAGGCCGTGGCATGGCATGTTAGGCAACGCCGTGGCAAGGCATGCGGGCCGAGGCCGTGGCATGGCATGCGGGCCGAGGCCGTGGCATGTCATGCGGGCCGAGGCCGTGGCATGGCATGCGGGCCGAGGCCTTGGCATGGCATGCGGGCCGAGGCCGTGGCATGGCATGTTGGGCGACGCCGTAGCAAGGCATGCGGACCGAGGCCGTGCCTCGACATGTTGGCCAAGGCTAATGCATGGCACGCCGGGCAACGCGGTGGCATGGCATGCTGGGCAACGCGGTGGCAAGGCATGCGGGCCGAGGCCGTGGCATGGCATGCTGGGCAACGCCGTAGCAAGGCATGCGGGCCGAGGCCGTGGCATGGCATGCGGGCCGTGGCCGTGGCATGGCATGTTGGGCGACGCCGGGGCATGGCATGCGGGCCGAGGCCGTGGCATGGCATGTTTGGCAACGCCGTGGCAAGACATGCGGGCCGTGGCATGGCATGGCATGCGGGCCGAGGCCGTGGCATGGCATGTTGGGCAACGCCGTGGCAAGGCATGCGGGCCGAGGCCGTGGCATGGCATGCGGGCCGAGGCCGTGGCATGTCATGCGGGCCGAGGCCGTGGCAT
This sequence comes from Camellia sinensis, assembly GCF_055761805.1. NCBI lineage: Eukaryota > Viridiplantae > Streptophyta > Magnoliopsida > Ericales > Theaceae > Camellia > Camellia sinensis. The sequence goes on along the minus strand of NC_138974.1, from coordinate 145,705,910 downwards.
GGCATGCGGGCCGAAGCCGTGGCATGGCATGCGGGCCGAGGCCCTGGCATGGCATGCGGGCCGTGGCCGTGGCATGGCATGTTGGGCGACGCCGTAGCAAGGCATGCGGGCCGAGGCCGTGGCATGGTATGCGGGCCGAGGCCGTGGCATGGCAT
>NC_138974.1:145690755-145695755 GCF_055761805.1 Camellia sinensis | reverse complement strand
AATCACACCCCGCAGGACTAAGAAGCCCGACGAACGTGGGAAAACATTTAGAGAAGCCGAGCAAGCACCGGTTAGCGCGACTGCAAATAACAAAAGGCAACAGGCAACTTCCGGGGGACATAACTTTCACGACAACCTTCCACTGGGAAACCGCAGGCAACTCGCTCGTAAGTCAAAGCCATCCAAATGGCAATTAACCGAGGGACACGCTTTTCGCAAGGCACCTTCCACTAGGGAAGCGCAGGCAACTCGAAGGCGAGTCGAAGACAACCTTAAGGCATTTTACCCGAGGGACATGGAGGAATGCACCAGTGGAGTTCGCTGCACAGGCAGGGATTCGTCCAACTCGCACAAACCGAACACAACTCACGCGCCACGACGTACACTATGCACCAGCCCCCCAAAACGAATCACCCCCCGAAGGACCAAGAAGCCCGACGAACGCGCGAAAACATTTAGAGAGGCCGAGCAAGCACCGGTTAGCGCGAACGCAAATAACAAGCGCAACAGGCAACTTTCGAGGGACATACTTTTCGCAACAAGCTTCCACTAGGAAAGCACAGGCAACTCGTTCGAACGTCAAAGCCAACCAAATGGCAATTACCCGAGGGACATGCTTTTCGCAAGGCACCTTCCACTAGGGAAGCGCAGACAACCCGAAGGCGAGTCGAAGACAACCTAAAGGCGATCACCCGAGGGACATGGAGGAATGCACCAGTGGAGTTCGCTGCACAGGCAGGGATCCGTCCAACTCGCACAAACCGAACACAACTCACGCGCCACGACGTACACTGTGCACCAGCCCCCCAAAACGAATCACCCCCCGAAGGACTAAGAAGCCCGACGAACGCGCGAAAACATTTCGAGAGGCCGAGCAAGCACCGGTTAGCGCGAATGCAAGTAACAAGCGCAACAGGCAACTTTCGAGGGACATACTTTTCGCAACAAGCTTCCACTAGGAAAGCACAGGCAACTCGTTCGAACGTCAAAGCCAACCAAATGGCAATTACCCGAGGGACACGATTTTCGCAAGGCACCTTCCACTAGGGAAGCGCAGGCAACCCGAAGGCGAGTCGAAGACAACCTAAAGGCATCACCCGAGGGACATGGAGGAATGCACCAGTGGAGTTCGCTGCACAGGCAGGGATCCGTCCAACTCGCACAAACCGAACACAACTCACGCGCCACGACGTACACTGTGCACCAGCCCCCCAAAACGAATCACCCCCCGAAGGACCAGGAAGCCCGACGAACGCGCGAAAACATTTAGAGAGGCCGAGCAAGCACCGGTTAGCGCGAATGCAAATAACAAGCGCAACAGGCAACTTTCGAGGGACATACTTTTCGCAACAAGCTTCCACTAGGAAAGCATAGGCAACTCGTTCGAACGTCAAAGCCAACCAAATGGCAATTACCCGAGGGACACGCCTTTCGCAAGGCACCTTCCACTAGGGAAGCGCAGGCAACCCGAAGGCGAGTCGAAGACAACCTAAAGGCATCACCCGAGGGACATGGAGGAATGCACCAGTGGAGTTCGCTGCACAGGCAGGGATCCGTCCAACTCGCACAAACCGAACACAACTCACGCGCCACGACGTACACTGTGCACCAGCCCCCCAAAACGAATCACACCCCGAAGGACTAAGAAGCCCGACGAACGCGCGAAAACATTTAGAGAGGCCGAGCAAGCACCGGTTAGCGCGAATGCAAATAACAAACTCAACAGGCAACTTTCGAGGGACATACTTCTCGCAACAAGCTTCCACAAGGAAAGCACAGGCAACTCGTTCGCACGCCAAAGCCAACCAAATGGCAATTTAACCGAGGGACATGCATTTCGCAAGGCAACTTGTAGAATTACCCGAGGGACATGGCATGCTTGCCAAGGCCGTGGCTTGGCATGCTTGCCAAGGCCGTGGCATGACATGCTGCTGGCCAAGGCCGGGGCATGCCATGCTGCTGGACAAGGCCGTGGCAAGACATGCTGATGGCCGAGGCCGTGGCAAGGCATGCTGATGGCCGAGGCCGTGGCAAGGCATGCTGATGGCCGAGGCCGTGGCAAGGCATGCTGATGGCCGAGGCCGTGGCGTGGCATGCCATGCTGCTGGACGAGGCCGTGGCAAGGCATGCTGCTGGCCAAGGCGTTGGCATGGCATGCTGCTGACCAAGGCTTGGGCTTGCCATGCTGCCGGCCAAGGCCGCGGCATGGCATGCTGCCGGCCAAGGCCGGGGCAGGGCATGCTGCTGGCCAAGGCTTTGGCATGCCATGTTGCTGGCCAAGGCCGTGGCATGGCATGCTGCTGGCCAAGGCCGGGGCATGGCAAGCTGCTGGCCAAGGTCGTGGCATGGCACGCTGCTGGCCAAGGCCGGGGCATGGCAAGCTGCTGGCCATGGCCGTGGCATGACAAGCTTGCCAAGGCCGGGGCATGGCGTGCTGCTGGCCAAGGCTTTGGCATGCCATGTTGCTGGCCAAGGCTGTGGCATGGCATGCTGCTGGCCAAGGCCGTGGCATGACATGCTGGCGAAGGCCGGGGCATGGAATGCTGCTGGCCAAGGCCGTGGCATGGCATGCTGCTGGCCAAGGCCGTGGCATGACATGCTTGCCAAGGCCAGGGCATGGCATGCTGCTGGCCAAGGCTTTGGTATGCCATGTTGCTGGCCAAGGCTGTGGCATGGCATGCTGGCCTAGGCCAACGTGCCACCGCCACCACCGCGGGCCGCCACTAGACGCATCCCGTGCTTGGCTATGTAGTTTCGATGCCACAAGCCAATGCCACAAGCCAAGCGATGGCATGTGCCAAGCGCCCGCCTAGGCATAGGCGTGGCCTGTGGCCTGGCCATGCTGGCCAGCCTTAAGGGAGGTGCCCCCCCCTTATAATAGCCTGTTAAGCCCTTTTCAATCTGGCAGGAGGAAACATCAACCATGTTTGAGGAGTCATAATGGGGTTTTTTTAAAAAGTAATGGTTTTTTGCCAAAACTTTCAACATGAAAGTTGTATGAAATAATTTAATACACCATAAAAAAAATTACAAAAAAATATTTGGCCACCGGAATATTTTATTTTAATTTATTTCAATTTTAATACTTAAAAAATAATAAAAATTACTAAAAATACTCAAAAAATTCTAGAAAAATTCCAACAATTATAAGATGAGGCACTAGTAATTATAGTAATTTTTTCAATTATTTTTTTATTTTTTATTTATTTTATTATAATTTTTATGAGTAAATAAATAATTAAAAAGCCCAACGAACGTGCAAAAACTCTTAGAGAAACCGAGCAAGCATCGGATAGCTCGAATGCAACAGGCAACTTCCGAGGGACATACTTTTCCCAACAAGCTTCCACTGGGGAAAGCACTAGCAACGTGTTCGCAAGTCAAAGGCAACCAAACGGCTATTACCCGAGGGACATGCATTTCGCAGGGCAACATATACGTAAGTCAAAGCCAAACCAAATGGCAATTACACGAGGGACAGGATTGCTTGCCAAGGGCATGGCATGCGATGTTCTAGCCCAAGGCCAAGGCACGCCACGCTGCGGGACAAGGCCGTGGCAAGACATGCGGCTGGGCTTGGCCTTGGCATGGCATGCCGCTGGCCTTGGCTGGGCAGCGTTGGCCTTGGCATGGAATGTTGCTGGCTTCGGATGGGCTGCCTTGGCCTTGGCCTTGGCCTTGGCATGGCATGCTGCTGGCCTTGGCCTTGGCATGGCATGCTGCTGGCTTTGGCTGGGCTGCCTTCCCCGGGCCATGCCATGCTGCTGGCCTTGGCCTTGGCATGGCATGCTGCTGGCTTTGGCTGGGCTGCCTTGGCCGTGGCATGGCATGGCATGCTGCTGGCCTTGGCCTTGGCATGGCATGCTGCTGGCTTTGGCTGGCCTGCCTTCGCCGTGGCATGGCATGCTGCTGGCCTTGGCCTTGGCATGGCATGCTGCTGGCTTTGGCTGGGCTGCCTTGGCCGTGGCCTGGCATGCAGCTGCCTTGGCCTTGGCATGGCATGCTGCTGGCTTTGGCTGGGCTGCCTTGGCCTTGGCATGGCATGCTGCTGGCCTTGGCTTGGCATGGCATGCTGCTGGCTTTGGCTGGGCTGCCTTGGCCGTGGCATGCCATGCTGCTGGCCTTGGCCTTGGCATGGCATGCTGCTGGCTTTGGCTGGCCTGCCTTGGCCTTGGCATGGCATGCTGCTGGCCTTGGCTTGGCATGGCATGCTGCTGGCTTTGGCTGGCCTGCCTTGGCCGTGGCATGGCATGCTGCTGGCCTTGGCCTTGGCATGGCATGCTGCTGGCTTTGGCCGGCCTGCCTTGGCCGTGGCATGGCATGCTGCTGGCCTTGGCCTTGGCATGACATGCTGCTGGCTTTGGCTGTACTCCCTTGGCCGTGGCATGCCATGCTGCTGGCCTTGGCCTTGGCGTGGCATGCTGCTGGCTTTGGCTGGGCTGCCTTGGCCGTGGCATGGCATGCTGCTGGCCTTGGCCTTGGCATGGCATGCTGCTGGCTTTGGCTGGGCTGCCTTGGCCGTGGCATGGCATGCTGCTGGCCTTGGCCTTGGCTTGGCATGCTGCTGGCTTTGGCTGGGCTGCCTTGGCCGTGGCATGGCATGCTGCTGGCCTTGGCCTTGGCATGGCATGCTGCTGGCTTTGGCTGGGCTGCCTTGGCCTTGGCATGGCATGCTGCTGGCCTTGGCTAGGCATGGCGTGCTGCTGGCTTTGGCTGGCCTGCATTGGCCGTGGCAGGGCATGCTGCTGGCCTTGGCCTTGGCATGGCATGCTGCTGGCTTTGGCTGGGCTGCTTTGGCCTTGGCACGGCATGCTGCTGGCCTTGGCTTGGCAGGGCATGCTGCTGGCTTTGGCTGGCCTGCCTTGGCCGTGGCATGGCATGCTGCTGGCCTTGGCCTTGGCATGGCATGCTGCTGGCTTTGGCTGGCCTGCCTTGGCCGTGGCATGGCATGCTGCTGGCCTTGGCCTTGGCATGGCATGCTCCTGGCTTTGGCTGGGCTG
>NC_138974.1:145665755-145683255 GCF_055761805.1 Camellia sinensis | reverse complement strand
ACGTCAAAGCCAACCAAATGGCAATTACCCGAGGGACACGCCTTTCGCAAGGCACCTTCCACTAGGGAAGCGCAGGCAACCTGAAGGCGAGTCGAAGACAACCTAAAGGCATCACCCGAGGGACATGGAGGAATGCACCAGTGGAGTTCGCTGCACAGGCAGGGATCCGTCCAACTCGCACAAACCGAACACAACTCACGCGCCACGACGTACACTGTGCACCAGCCCCCCAAAACGAATCACACCCCGAAGGACTAAGAAGCCCGACGAACGCGCGAAAACATTTAGAGAGGCCGAGCAAGCACCGGTTAGCGCGAATGCAAATAACAAACTCAACAGGCAACTTTCGAGGGACATACTTCTCGCAACAAGCTTCCACAAGGAAAGCACAGGCAACTCGTTCGCACGCCAAAGCCAACCAAATGGCAATTTAACCGAGGGACATGCATTTCGCAAGGCAACTTGTAGAATTACCCGAGGGACATGGCATGCTTGCCAAGGCCGTGGCTTGGCATGCTTGCCAAGGCCGTGGCATGACATGCTGCTGGCCAAGGCCGGGGCATGCCATGCTGCTGGACAAGGCCGTGGCAAGACATGCTGATGGCCGAGGCCGTGGCAAGGCATGCTGATGGCCGAGGCCGTGGCAAGGCATGCTGATGGCCGAGGCCGTGGCGTGGCATGCCATGCTGCTGGACGAGGCCGTGGCAAGGCATGCTGCTGGCCAAGGCGTTGGCATGGCATGCTGCTGACCAAGGCTTGGGCTTGCCATGCTGCCGGCCAAGGCCGCGGCATGGCATGCTGCCGGCCAAGGCCGGGGCAGGGCATGCTGCTGGCCAAGGCTTTGGCATGCCATGTTGCTGGCCAAGGCCGTGGCATGGCATGCTGCTGGCCAAGGCCGGGGCATGGCAAGCTGCTGGCCAAGGTCGTGGCATGGCACGCTGCTGGCCAAGGCCGGGGCATGGCAAGCTGCTGGCCATGGCCGTGGCATGACAAGCTTGCCAAGGCCGGGGCATGGCGTGCTGCTGGCCAAGGCTTTGGCATGCCATGTTGCTGGCCAAGGCTGTGGCATGGCATGCTGCTGGCCAAGGCCGTGGCATGACATGCTGGCGAAGGCCGGGGCATGGAATGCTGCTGGCCAAGGCCGTGGCATGGCATGCTGCTGGCCAAGGCCGTGGCATGACATGCTTGCCAAGGCCAGGGCATGGCATGCTGCTGGCCAAGGCTTTGGCATGCCATGTTGCTGGCCAAGGCTGTGGCATGGCATGCTGGCCTAGGCCAACGTGCCACCGCCACCACCGCGGGCCGCCACTAGACGCATCCCGTGCTTGGCTATGTAGTTTCGATGCCACAAGCCAATGCCACAAGCCAAGCGATGGCATGTGCCAAGCGCCCGCCTAGGCATAGGCGTGGCCTGTGGCCTGGCCATGCTGGCCAGCCTTAAGGGAGGTGCCCCCCCCTTATAATAGCCTGTTAAGCCCTTTTCAATCTGGCAGGAGGAAACATCAACCATGTTTGAGGAGTCATAATGGGGTTTTTTTAAAAAGTAATGGTTTTTTGCCAAAACTTTCAACATGAAAGTTGTATGAAATAATTTAATACACCATAAAAAAAATTACAAAAAAATATTTGGCCACCGGAATATTTTATTTTAATTTATTTCAATTTTAATACTTAAAAAATAATAAAAATTACTAAAAATACTCAAAAAATTCTAGAAAAATTCCAACAATTATAAGATGAGGCACTAGTAATTATAGTAATTTTTTCAATTATTTTTTTATTTTTTATTTATTTTATTATAATTTTTATGAGTAAATAAATAATTAAAAAGCCCAACGAACGTGCAAAAACTCTTAGAGAAACCGAGCAAGCATCGGATAGCTCGAATGCAACAGGCAACTTCCGAGGGACATACTTTTCCCAACAAGCTTCCACTGGGGAAAGCACTAGCAACGTGTTCGCAAGTCAAAGGCAACCAAACGGCTATTACCCGAGGGACATGCATTTCGCAGGGCAACATATACGTAAGTCAAAGCCAAACCAAATGGCAATTACACGAGGGACAGGATTGCTTGCCAAGGGCGTGGCATGCGATGTTCTAGCCCAAGGCCAAGGCACGCCACGCTGCGGGACAAGGCCGTGGCAAGACATGCGGCTGGGCTTGGCCTTGGCATGGCATGCCGCTGGCCTTGGCTGGGCAGCGTTGGCCTCGGCATGGAATGTTGCTGGCTTCGGATGGGCTGCCTTGGCCTTGGCCTTGGCCTTGGCATGGCATGCTGCTGGCTTTGGCTGGGCTGCCTTCCCCGAGCCATGCCATGCTGCTGGCCTTGGCCTTGGCATGGCATGCTGCTGGCTTTGGCTGGGCTGCCTTGGCCGTGGCATGGCATGGCATGCTGCTGGCCTTGGCCTTGGCATGGCATGCTGCTGGCTTTGGCTGGCCTGCCTTCGCCGTGGCATGGCATGCTGCTGGCCTTGGCCTTGGCATGGCATGCTGCTGGCTTTGGCTGGGCTGCCTTGGCCGCGGCATGGCATGCTGCTGGCCTTGGCCTTGGCATGGCATGCTGCTGGCTTTGGCTGGGCTGCCTTGGCCTTGGCATGGCATGCTGCTGGCCTTGGCTTGGCATGGCATGCTGCTGGCTTTGGCTGGGCTGCCTTGGCCGTGGCATGCCATGCTGCTGGCCTTGGCCTTGGCATGGCATGCTGCTGGCTTTGGCTGGCCTGCCTTGGCCTTGGCATGGCATGCTGCTGGCCTTGGCTTGGCATGGCATGCTGCTGGCTTTGGCTGGCCTGCCTTGGCCGTGGCATGGCATGCTGCTGGCCTTGGCCTTGGCATGGCATGCTGCTGGCTTTGGCCGGCCTGCCTTGGCCGTGGCATGGCATGCTGCTGGCCTTGGCCTTGGCATGGCATGCTGCTGGCTTTGGCTGTACTACCTTGGCCGTGGCATGCCATGCTGCTGGCCTTGGCCTTGGCGTGGCATGCTGCTGGCTTTGGCTGGGCTGCCTTGGCCGTGGCATGGCATGCTGCTGGCCTTGGCCTTGGCATGGCATGCTGCTGGCTTTGGCTGGGCTGCCTTGGCCGTGGCATGGCATGCTGCTGGCCTTGGCCTTGGCTTGGCATGCTGCTGGCTTTGGCTGGGCTGCCTTGGCCGTGGCATGGCATGCTGCTGGCCTTGGCCTTGGCATGGCATGCTGCTGGCTTTGGCTGGGCTGCCTTGGCCTTGGCATGGCATGCTGCTGGCCTTGGCTTGGCATGGCGTGCTGCTGGCTTTGGCTGGCCTGCATTGGCCGTGGCAGGGCATGCTGCTGGCCTTGGCCTTGGCATGGCATGCTGCTGGCTTTGGCTAGGCTGCCTTGGCCTTGGCACGGCATGCTGCTGGCCTTGGCTTGGCATGGCATGCTGCTGGCTTTGGCTGGCCTGCCTTGGCCGTGGCATGGCATGCTGCTGGCCTTGGCCTTGGCATGGCATGCTGCTGGCTTTGGCTGGCCTGCCTTGGCCGTGGCATGGCATGCTGCTGGCCTTGGCCTTGGCATGGCATGCTCCTGGCTTTGGCTGGGCTGCCTTGGCCGTGGCATGGCATGCTGCTGGCCTTGGCCTTGGCATGGCATGCTGCTGGCTTTGGCTGGGCTGCCTTGGCCGTGGCATGGCATGCTGCTGGCCTTGGCCTTGGCATGGCATGCTGATGGCTTTGGCTGGGCTGCCTTGGCCGTGGCATGGCATGCTGCTGGCCTTGGCCTTGGCATGGCATGCTGCTGGCTTTGGCTGGGCTGCCTTGGCCGTGGCATGCCATGCTGCTGGCCTTGGCCTTGGCATGGCATGCTGCTGGCTTTGGCTGGGCTGCCTTGGCCTTGGCATGGCATGCTGCTGGCCTTGGCTTGGGATGGCATGCTGCTGGCTTTGGCTTGGCATGGCATGCTGCTGGCTTTGGCTGGCCTGCCTTGGCCGTGGCATGGCAGGCTGCTGGCCTTGGCCTTGGCATGGCATGCTGCTGGCTTTGGCAGGCCTGCCTTGGCCGTGGCATGGCGTGCTGCTGGCCTTGGCCTTGGAATGGCATGCTGCTGGCTTTGGCTGGGCTGCCTTGGCCGTGGCATGGCATGCTGCTGGCCTTGGCCTTGGCATGGCATGCTGCTGGCTTTGGCTGGGCTGCCTTGGCCGTGGCATGGCATGCTGCTGGCCTTGGCCTTGGCATGGCATGCTGCTGGCTTTGGCTGGCCTGCCTTGGCCGTGGCATGGCTTGCTGCTGGCCTTGGCCTTGGCATGGCATGCTGCTGGCTTTGGCTGGGCTGCCTTGGCCGTGGCATGGCATGCTGCTGGCCTTGGCCTTGGCATGGCATGCTGCTGGCTTTGGCTGGGCTGCCTTGGCCTTGGCATGGCATGCTGCTGGCCTTGGCTTGGCATGGCATGCTGCTGGCTTTGGCTGGCCTGCCTTGGCCGTGGCATGGCAAGCTGCTGGCCTTGGCCTTGGCATGGCATGCTGCTGGCCTTGGCCTTGGCATGGCATGCTGCTGGCCTTGGCCTTGGCATGGCATGCTGCTGGCTTTGGCTGGGCTGCCTTGGCCGTGGCATGGCATGTTGCTGGCCATGGCCTTGGCATGGCATGCTGCCGGCTTTGGCTGGGCTGCCTTGGCCGTGGCATGGCATGCTGCTGGCCTTGGCCTTGGCATGGCATGCTGCTGGCTTTGGCTGGGCTGCCTTGGCCTTGGCATGGCATGCTGCTGGCCTTGGCTTGGCATGGCATGCTGCTGGCTTTGCCTGGCCTGCCCTGGCCGTGGCATGGCATGCCGCTGGCCTTGGCCTTGGCATGGCATGCTGCTGGCTTTGGCTGGGCTGCCTTGGCCGTGGCATGGCATGCTGCTGGCCTTGGCCTTTGCATGGCATGCTGCTGGCTTTGGCTGGGCTGCCTTGGCCGTGGCATGGCATGCTGCTGGCCTTGGCCTTGGCATGGCATGCTGCTGGCTTTGGCTGGGCTGCCTTGGCCTTGGCATGGCATGCTGCTGGCCTTGGCTTGGCATGGCATGCTGCTGGCTTTGGCTGGCCTGCCTTGGCCGTGGCATGGCATGCTGCTGGCCTTGGCCTTGGCATGGCATGCTACTGGCCTTGGCCTTGGCATGGCATGCTGCTGGCCTTGGCCTTGGCATGGCATGCCGCTGGCTTTGGCTGGCCTGCCTTGGTCGTGGCATGGCATGCTGCTGGCCTTGGCCTTGGCATGGCATGCTGCTGGCTTTGGCTGGGCTGCCTTGGCCGTGGCATGGCATGCTGCTGGCCTTGGCCTTGGCATGGCATGCTGCTGGCTTTGGCTGGGCTGCCTTGGCCTTGGCATGGCATGCTGCTGGCCTTGGCTTGGCATGGCATGCTGCTGGCTTTGGCTGGCCTGCCTTGGCCGTGGCATGGCATGCTGCTGGCCTTGGCCTTGGCATGGCATGCTGCTGGCTTTGGCTGGGCTGCCTTGGCCGGGGCATGGCATGCTGCTGGCCTTGGCCTTGGCATGGCATGCTGCTGGCTTTGGCTGGGCTGCCTTGGCCGCGGCATGGCATGCTGCTGGCCTTGGCCTTGGCATGGCATGCTGCTGGCTTTGGCTGGGCTGCCTTGGCCTTGGCATGGCATGCTGCTGGCCTTGGCTTGGCATGGCATGCTGCTGGCTTTGGCTGGCCTGCCTTGGCCGTGGCATGGCATGCTGCTGGCCTTGGCCTTGGCATGGCATGCTGCTGGCTTTGGCTGGCCTGCCTTGGCCGTGGCATGGCATGCTGCTGGCCTTGGCCTTGGCATGGCATGCTGGTGGCTTTGGCTGGCCTGCCTTGGCCGTGGCATGGCATGCTGCTGGCCTTGGCCTTGGCATGGCATGCTGCTGGCTTTGGCTGGGCTGCCTTGGCCGTGGCATGGCATGCTGCTGGCCTTGGCCTTGGCATGGCATGCTGCTGGCTTTGGCTGGGCTGCCTTGGCCTTGGCATGGCATGCTGCTGGCCTTGGCTTGGCATGGCATGCTGCTGGCTTTGGCTGGCCTGCCTTGGCCGTGGCATGGCATGCTGCTGGCCTTGGCCTTGGCATGGCATGCTGCTGGCTTTGGCTGGCCTGCCTTGGCCGTGGCATGGCATGCTGCTGGCCTTGGCCTTGGCATGGCATGCTGCTGGCTTTGGCTGGGCTGCCTTGGCCGTGGCATGGCATGCTGCTGGCCTTGGCCTTGGCCTGGCATGCTGCTGGCTTTGGCTGGGCTGCCTTGGCCTTGGCATGGCATGCCGCTGGCCTTGGCCTTGGCATGGCATGCTACTGGCTTTGGCTGGGCTGCCTTGGCCGTGGCATGGCATGCTGCTGGCCTTGGCCTTGGCATGGCATGCTGCTGGCTTTGGCTGGGCTGCCTTGGCCTTGGCATGGCATGCTGCTGGCCTTGGCTTGGCATGGCATGCTGCTGGCTTTGGCTGGCCTGCCTTGGCCGTGGCATGGCATGCTGCTGGCCTTGGCCTTGGCATGGCATGCTGCTGGCTTTGGCTGGGCTGCCTTGGCCGTGGCATGGCATGCTGCTGGCCTTGGCCTTGGCATGGCATGCTGCTGGCTTTGGCTGGCCAGCCTTGGCCGTGGCATGGCATGCTGCTGGCCTTGGCCTTGGCATGGCATGCTGCTGGCTTTGGCTGGGCTGCCTTGGCCTTGGCATGGCATGCTGCTGGCCTTGGCTTGGCATGGCATGCTGCTGGCTTTGGCTTGCCTGCCTTGGCCGTGGCATGGCATGCTGCTGGCCTTGGCCTTGGCATGGCATGCTGCTGGTTTTGGCTGGGCTGCCTTGGCCGTGGCATGGCATGCTGCTGGCCTTGGCCTTGGCATGGCATGCTGCTGGCTTTGGCTGGGCTGCCTTGGCCGTGGCATGGCATGCTGCTGGCCTTGGCCTTGGCATGGCATGCTGCTGGCTTTGGCTGGCCTGCCTTGGCCGTGGCATGGCATGCTGCTGGCCTTGGCCTTGGCATGGCATGCTGCTGGCTTTGGCTGGGCTGCCTTGGCCGTGGCATGGCATGCTGCTGGCCTTGGCCTTGGCATGGCATGCTGCTGGCTTTGGCTGGCCTGCCTTGGCCGTGGCATGGCATGCTGCTGGCCTTGGCCTTGGCATGGCATGCTGCTGGCTTTGGCTGGGCTGCCTTGGCCGGGGCATGGCATGCTGCTGGCCTTGGCTTGGCATGGCATGCTGCTGGCTTTGGCTGGGCTGCCTTGGCCGCGGCATGGCATGCTGCTGGCCTTGGCCTTGGCATGGCATGCTGCTGGCTTTGGCTGGCCTGCCTTGGCCTTGGCATGGCATGCTGCTGGCCTTGGCTTGGCATGGCATGCTGCTGGCTTTGGCTTGCCTGCCTTGGCCGTGGCATGCCATGCTGCTGGCCTTGGCCTTGGCATGGCATGCTGCTGGCTTTGGCTGGCCTGCCTTGGCCGTGGCATGGCATGCTGCTGGCCTTGGCCTTGGCATGGCATGCTGCTGGCTTTGCCTGGGCTGCCTTGGCCGTGGCATGCCATGCTGCTGGCCTTGGCCTTGGCATGGCATGCTGCTGGCTTTGCCTGGGCTGCCTTGGCCGTGGCATGCCATGCTGCTGGCCTTGGCCTTGGCATGGCATGCTGCTGGCTTTGGCTGGGCTGCCTTGGCCTTGGCATGGCATGCTGCTGGCCTTGGCTTGGCATGGCATGCTGCTGGCTTTGGCTGGCCTGCCTTGGCCGTGGCATGGCATGCTGCTGGCCTTGGCCTTGGCATGGCATGCTGCTGGCTTTGGCTGGGCTGCCTTGGCCTTGGCATGGCATGCTGCTGGCCTTGGCTTGGCATGGCATGCTGCTGGCTTTGGCTGGCCTGCCTTGGCCGTGGCATGGCATGCTGCTGGCCTTGGCCTTGGCATGGCATGCTGCTGGCTTTGGTTGGCCTGCCTTGGCCGTGGCATGGCATGCTGCTGGCCTTGGCCTTGGCATGGCATTCTGCTGGCTTTGGCTGGGCTGCCTTGGCCGTGGCATGGCATGCTGCTGGCCTTGGCCTTGGCATGGCATGCTGCTGGCTTTGGCTGGGCTGCCTTGGCCTTGGCATGGCATGCTGCTGGCCTTGGCTTGGCATGGCATGCTGGTGGCTTTGGCTGGCCTGCCTTGGCCGTGGCATGGCATGCTGCTGGCCTTGGCCTTGGCGTGGCATGCTGCTGGCTTTGGCTGGGCTGCCTTGGCCGTGGCATGGCATGCTGCTGGCCTTGGCCTTGGCATGGCATGCTGCTGGCTTTGGCTGGGCTGCCTTGGCCTTGGCATGGCATGCTGCTGGCCTTGGCTTGGCATGGCATGCTGCTGGCTTTGGCTGGCCTGCCTTGGCCGTGGCATGGCATGCTGCTGGCCTTGGCCTTGGCATGGCATGCTGCTGGCTTTGGCTGGCCTGCCTTGGCCGTGGCATGGCATGCTGCTGGCCTTGGCCTTGGCATGGCATGCTGCTGGCTTTGGCTGGGCTGCCTTGGCCGTGGCATGGCATGCTGCTGGCCTTGGCCTTGGCCTGGCATGCTGCTGGCTTTGGCTGGGCTGCCTTGGCCTAGGCATGGCATGCCGCTGGCCTTGGCCTTGGCATGGCATGCTACTGGCTTTGGCTGGGCTGCCTTGGCCGTGGCATGGCATGCTGCTGGCCTTGGCCTTGGCATGGCATCCTGCTGGCTTTGGCTGGGCTGCCTTGGCCTTGGCATGGCATGCTGCTGGCCTTGGCTTGGCATGGCATGCTGCTGGCTTTGGCTGGCCTGCCTTGGCCGTGGCATGGCATGCTGCTGGCCTTGGCCTTGGCATGGCATGCTGCTGGCTTTGGCTGGGGTGCCTTGGCCGTGGCATGGCATGCTGCTGGCCTTGGCCTTGGCATGGCATGCTGCTGGCTTTGGCTGGCCTGCCTTGGCCGTGGCATGGCATGCTGCTGGCCTTGGCCTTGGCATGGCATGCTGCTGGCTTTGGCTGGGCTGCCTTGGCCTTGGCATGGCATGCTGCTGGCCTTGGCTTGGCATGGCATGCTGCTGGCTTTGGCTTGCCTGCCTTGGCCGTGGCATGGCATGCTGCTGGCCTTGGCCTTGGCATGGCATGCTGCTGGCTTTGGCTGGGCTGCCTTGGCCGTGGCATGGCATGCTGCTGGCCTTGGCCTTGGCATGGCATGCTGCTGGCTTTGGCTGGGCTGCCTTGGCCTTGGCATGGCATGCTGCTGGCCTTGGCTTGGCATGGCATGCTGCTGGCTTTGGCTGGCCTGCCTTGGCCGTGGCATGGCATGCTGCTGGCCTTGGCCTTGGCATGGCATGCTGCTGGCTTTGGCTGGGCTGCCTTGGCCGTGGCATGGCATGCTGCTGGCCTTGGCCTTGGCATGGCATGCTGTTGGCTTTGGCTGGGCTGCCTTGGCCTTGGCATGGCATGCTGCTGGCCTTGGCTTGGCATGGCATGCTGCTGGCTTTGGCTTGCCTGCCTTGGCCGTGGCATGGCATGCTGCTGGCCTTGGCCTTGGCATGGCATGCTGCTGGCTTTGGCTGGCCTGCCTTGGCCGTGGCATGGCATGCTGCTGGCCTTGGCCTTGGCATGGCATGCTGCTGGCTTTGGCTGGGCTGCCTTGGCCGTGGCATGCCATGCTGCTGGCCTTGGCCTTGGCATGGCATGCTGCTGGCTTTGGCTGGGCTGCCTTGGCCGTGGCATGGCATGCTGCTGGCCTTGGCCTTGGCATGGCATGCTGCAGGCTTTGGCTGGGCTGCCTTGGCCTTGGCATGGCATGCTGCTGGCCTTGGCTTGGCATGGCATGCTGCTGGCTTTGGCTGGCCTGCCTTGGCCGTGGCATGGCATGCTGCTGGCCTTGGCCTTGGCATGGCATGCTGCTGGCTTTGGCTGGGCTGCCTTGGCCTTGGCATGGCATGCTGCTGGCCTTGGCTTGGCATGGCATGCTGCTGGCTTTGGCTGGCCTGCCTTGGCCGTGGCATGGCATGCTGCTGGCCTTGGCCTTGGCATGGCATGCTGCTGGCTTTGGGTGGCCTGCCTTGGCCGTGGCATGGCATGCTGCTGGCCTTGGCCTTGGCATGGCATTCTGCTGGCTTTGGCTGGGCTGCCTTGGCCGTGGCATGGCATGCTGCTGGCCTTGGCCTTGGCATGGCATGCTGCTGGCTTTGGCTGGCCTGCCTTGGCCGTGGCATGGCATGCTGCTGGCCTTGGCCTTGGCATGGCATGCTGCTGGCTTTGGCTAGGCTGCCTTGGCCGGGGCATGGCATGCTGCTGGCCTTGGCCTTGGCATGGCATGCTGCTGGCTTTGGCTGGGCTGCCTTGGCCGCGGCATGGCATGCTGCTGGCCTTGGCCTTGGCATGGCATGCTGCTGGCTTTGGCTGGGCTGCCTTGGCCTTGGCATGGCATGCTGCTGGCCTTGGCTTGGCATGGCATGCTGCTGGCTTTGGCTTGCCTGCCTTGGCCGTGGCATGGCATGCTGCTGGCCTTGGCCTTGGCATGGCATGCTGCTGGCTTTGGCTGGCCTGCCTTGGCCGTGGCATCGCATGCTGCTGGCCTTGGCCTTGGCATGGCATGCTGCTGGCTTTGGCTGGGCTGCCTTGGCCGTGGCATGCCATGCTGCTGGCCTTGGCCTTGGCATGGCATGCTGCTGGCTTTGGCTGGGCTGCCTTGGCCGTGGCATGGCATGCTGCTGGCCTTAGCCTTGGCATGGCATGCTGCTGGCTTTGGCTGGGCTGCCTTGGCCGTGGCATGGCATGCTGCTGGCCTTGGCCTTGGCATGGCATGCTGCTGGCTTTGGCTGGGCTGCCTTGGCCGTGGCATGCCATGCTGCTGGCCTTGGCCTTGGGGCTGGGCTGCCTTAGCTGCGGTTGTCATCACTAGACGTGCGTTGCGTGCGAAGGCGTGCAAAGGCGTGCGCGACCATGCGCGCAACACGCGCACCGTGGTCAAAAAGACCACGCGCGCGGTATTCGCACAGGCCACGCTGCCCACGCCGCCGGCATGCCAGGCCAGGCTGCCCTGGCCGGCTGCATGCCAGGCCGCCCAGGCCGTGCTGCCCAGGCCGGCTGCATGCCAGGCCGCCCAGGCCGTGCGCATGCCATGCCGTGCTGCCCAGGCCGGCTGCATGCCAGGCCGCCCAGGCCGTGCGCATGCCATGCCGTGCTGCCCACGCCGCGGGCATGCCAGCCCGGCTGCATGCCAGGCCGCCCAGGCCGTGCGCATGCCATGCCGTGCTGCCCACGCCGCGCGCATGCCAGGTCGCCCACGCCCGCGCGCATGCCACGCCATGCTGCTCTAGGCCGCGCCCAAGGCCGCGGTCCAGGCTGCGCAAGGCCGCGCCCAGGCCGCGCAAGGCCGCCCAAGGCCGCGCCCAGGCCGCCCAAGGCCGCGCCCAGGCCGCGCCCGAGCCGCCCAAGGCCGCGGTCCAGGCCGCCCAAGGCCGCGGCCGAGCCGCCCCAGGCCGCAGCCCAGGCCGCGGTCGAGCCGCAGTGCATGTAACCCAAGGCCGCAGCCCAGGCCGCGCCCAACATGGGGCGTACCTGACACTGCCTTGCCCTGGGCAAGGGAGGTGCCCCCCCCTTATAATAGCCTGTTAAGCCCTTTTCAATCTGGCAGGAGGAAACATCAAGCATGTTCGAGGAGTCATAATGGGGTTTTTTTAAAAAGTAATGGTTTTTTGCCAAAACTTTCAACATGAAAGTTGTAGGAAATAATTTAATACACCATAAAAAAAATTAAAAAAAATATTTTTTTACCGGAAATATTTTATTTTAATTTATTTCGATTTTAATACTTTAAAAATAATAAAAATTAATAAAAATGGTCAAAAAATTATGGAAAAATTCCAATAATTAAAGGATGATTCACTAGTAATTATAGAAATTATTAAATTATTTTTTCATTTTTTTTATTTTATTTTGATTTTTTTTGCCAAATAAGGACTTTAAAAATTCGAAAACCTCAAGGAAAATTGCAAAAAAATAGGGAATGACATTTAAAATTGATTGTAGTGCATTTTTAATTGTGTTGCACGGTTTGGATAAGATTATAAAAGAATCATGTTCAAAAAGATCGATCAAGGCGGTGGCATGCCATGGCCTTGGCCTTGGCCTTTGCCCGCGGCCTTGGCCTTGGCCTTGGCCATGCCTTGCACAGGGACTTGGCCTTGCCCACTGCCTTGGCCTTGGCCTTGGCCTTGGCCTTGGCCATGGCATGGCATGCTCGCCGAGGCCGTGGCATGCCTTGCTGCTAGCCAAGGCCGTGGCGTGGCATGCTCGCCGAGGCCGTGGCATGCCTTGCTGCTAGCCAAGGCCGTGGCGTGGCATGCTCGCCCAGCCCGTGGCATGCCATGCTCGCCCAGCCCGTGGCACGCCATGTTGGCCCAAGGCATTGGCATGGCATGCCGGCCAAGGCATGCTGGCCAACGCTGCACAAGGCGGTGCCATGGCATGGCATGCTGACCAAGACCGTGCCATGGCATGTTGGGCGACGCCGTAGCAAGGCATGCGGGCCGAGGCCGTGGCATGGCATGTTGGGCGACGCCGTAACAAGGCATGCGGTCCGAGGCCGTGGCAAGACATGCGGGCCGTGGCATGGCATGGCATGCGGGCCGAGGCCGTGGCAGGACATGTTGGTCAAGGCTAAGGCATGGAACGCCGGGCAACGCGGTGGCATGGCATGCTGGGCAACGCGGTGGCAAGGCATGCGGGCCGGGGCCGTGGCATGGCATGTTGGGCAACGTCGTAGCAAGGCATGCGGGCCGAGGCCGTGGCATGGCATGCGGGCCGAGGCCGTGGCATTGCATGTTTGGCGACGCCGTCGCAAGGCATGCGGGCCGAGGCCGTGGCATGGCATGTTGGGCGACGCCGTAGCAAGGCATGCGGGCCGAGGCCGTGGCATGGCATGCGGGGCGAGGCCGTGGCATGGCAAGTTGGGCGACGTCGTGGCAAGGCATGCTGGCCGAGGCTGTGGCAAGGCATGCGGGCCGAGGCCGTGGCAAGGCATGCGGGCCGAGGCCGTGGCGTGGCATGCGGGCCGAGGCCGTGGCTTGTCATGCGGGCCGAGGACGTGGCTTGGCATGCGGGCCGAGGCCGTGGCATGTCATGCGGGCCGAGGCCGTGGCATGGCATGCGGGCCGAGGCCGTGGCATGGCATGCGGGCCGAGGCCGTGGCATGGCATGCGGGCCGAGGCCGTGGCATGGCATGTTGGGCGACGCCGTGGCAAGGCATGCGGGCCGAGGCCGTGGCATGGCATGTTGGGCGACGCCGTCGCAAGGCATGCGGGCCGAGGCCGTGGCATGGCATGCGGGCCGTGGCCGTGGCAGGGCATGTTGGGCGACGCCGTGGCATGGCATGCGGGCCGAGGCCGTGGCATGGCATGTTTGGCAACGCCGTGGCAAGACATGCGGGCCGTGGCATGGCATGGCATGCGGGCCGAGGCCGTGGCATGGCATGTTGGGCAACGCCGTGGCAAGGCATGCGGGCCAAGGCCGTGGCATGGCATGCGGGCCGAGGCCGGGGCATGGCATGCGGGCCGAGGCCGTGGCATGTCATGCGGGCCGAGGCCGTGGCATGGCATGCGGGCCGAGGCCGTGGCATGGCATGCGGGCCGAGGCCGTGGCATGGCATGTTGGGCGACGCCGTAGCAAGGCATGCGGGCCGAGGCCGTGCCTCGACATGTTGGCCAAGGTTAAGGCATGGCACGCCGGGCAACGCGGTGGCATGGCATGCAGGGCAACGCGGTGGCAAGGCATGCGGGCCGAGGCCGTGGCATGGCATGTTGGGCAACGCCGTAGCAAGGCATGCGGGCCGAGGCCGTGGCATGGCATGCGGGCCGTGGCCGTGGCATGGCATGTTGGGCGACGCCGTGGCATGGCATGCGGGCCGAGGCCCTGGCATGGCATGTTTGGCAACGCCGTGGCAAGACATGCGGGCCGTGGCATGGCATGGCATGCGGGCCAAGGCCGTGGCATGGCATGTTGGGCAACGCCGTGGCAAGGCATGCGGGCCGAGGCCGTGGCATGGCATGCGGGCCGAGGCCGTGGCATGGCATGCGGGCCGATGCCGTGGCATGGCATGTTGGGCGACGCCGTGGCAAGGCATGCGGGCCGAGGCCGTGGCATGGCATGTTGGGCAACGCCGTCGCAAGGCATGCGGGCCGAGGCCGTGGCATGGCATACGGGCCGTGGCCGTGGCATGGCATGTTGGGCGACGCCGTGGCATGGCATGCGGGCCGAGGCCGTGGCATGGCATGTTTGGCAACGCCGTGGCAAGATATGCGGGCCGAGGCCGTGGCATGGCATGTTGGGCAACGCCGTGGCAAGGCATGCGGGCCGAGGCCGTGGCATGGCATGCGGGCCGAGGCCGTGGCATGGCATGTTGGGCGACGCCGTCGCAAGGCATGCGGGCCGAGGCCGTGGCATGGCATGCGGGCCGAGGCCGTGGCATGTCATGCGGGCCGAGGCCGTGGCATGGCATGCGGGCCGAGGCCGTGGCATGGCATGCGGGCCGAGGCCGTGGCATGGCATGTTGGCCGACGCCGTGGCAAGGCATGCGGGCCGAGGCCGTGCCTCGACATGTTGGCCAAGGCTAAGGCATGGCACGCCGGGCAACGCGGTGGCGTGGCATGCTGGGCAACGCGGTGGCAAGGCATGCGGGCCGAGGCCGTGGCATGGCATGTTGGGCAACGCCGTAGCAAGGCATGCGGGCCGAGGCCGTGGCATGGCATGCGGGCCGAGGCCGTGGCATGGCATGCGGGCCGTGGCCGTGGCATGGCATGTTGGGCGACGCCGTGGCATGGCATGCGGGCCGAGGCCGTGGCATTGCATGTTTGGCATCGCCGTGGCAAGACATGCGGGCCGTGGCATGGCATGGCATGCGGGCCGAGGCCGTGGCATGGCATGTTGGGCAACGCCGTGGCAAGGCATGCGGGCCGAGGCCGTGGCATGGCATGCGTGCCGAGGCTGTGGCATGTCATGCGGGCCGAGGCCGTGGCATGGCATGCGGGCCGAGGCCTTGGCATGGCATGCGGGCCGAGGCCGTGGCATGGCATGTTGGGCGACGCCGTAGCAAGGCATGCGGGCCGAGGCCGTGCCTCGACATGTTGGCCAAGGCTAAGGCATGGCACGCCGGGCAACGCGGTGGCATGGCGTGCTGGGCAACGCGGTGGCAAGGCATGCGGGCCGAGGCCGTGGCATGGCATATTGGGCAACGCCGTAGCAAGGCATGCGGGCCGAGGCCGTGGCATGGCATGCGGGCCGAGGCCGTGGCATGGCATGTTGGGCGACGCCGTGGCATGGCATGCGGGCCGAGGCCGTGGCATGGCATGTTTGGCAACGCCGTGGCAAGACATGCGGGCCGTGGCATGGCATGGCATGCGGGCCGAGGCCGTGGCATGGCATGTTAGGCAACGCCGTGGCAAGGCATGCGGGCCGAGGCCGTGGCATGGCATGCGGGCCGAGGCCGTGGCATGTCATGCGGGCCGAGGCCGTGGCATGGCATGCGGGCCGAGGCCTTGGCATGGCATGCGGGCCGAGGCCGTGGCATGGCATGTTGGGCGACGCCGTAGCAAGGCATGCGGACCGAGGCCGTGCCTCGACATGTTGGCCAAGGCTAATGCATGGCACGCCGGGCAACGCGGTGGCATGTCATGCTGGGCAACGCGGTGGCAAGGCATGCGGGCCGAGGCCGTGGCATGGCATGCTGGGCAACGCCGTAGCAAGGCATGCGGGCCGAGGCCGTGGCATGGCATGCGGGCCGTGGCCGTGGCATGGCATGTTGGGCGACGCCGGGGCATGGCATGCGGGCCGAGGCCGTGGCATGGCATGTTTGGCAACGCCGTGGCAAGACATGCGGGCCGTGGCATGGCATGGCATGCGGGCCGAGGCCGTGGCATGGCATGTTGGGCAACGCCGTGGCAAGGCATGCGGGCCGAGGCCGTGGCATGGCATGCGGGCCGAGGCCGTGGCATGTCATGCGGGCCGAGGCCGTGGCATGGCATGCGGGCCGAAGCCGTGGCATGGCATGCGGGCCGAGGCCCTGGCATGGCATGCGGGCCGTGGCCGTGGCATGGCATGTTGGGCGACACCGTAGCAAGGCATGCGGGCCGAGGCCGTGGCATGGCATGCGGGCCGAGGCCGTGGCATGGCATGTTGGGCGACGCCGTAGCAAGGCATGCGGGCCGAGGCCGTGGCTCGACATGTTGGCCAAGGCTAAGGCATTGCACGCCGGGCAACGCGGTGGCATGGCATGCTGGGCAACGCGGTGGCAAGGCATGCGGGCCGAGGCCGTGGCATGGCATGTTGGGCAACGCCGTGGCAAGGCATGCGGGCCGAGGCCGTGGCATGGCATGCGGGCCGAGGCCGTGGCATGTCATGCGGGCCGAGGCCGTGGCATGGCATGCGGGCCGAGGCCGTGGCATGGCATACGGGCCGAGGCCGTGGCATGGCATGTTGGGCAACGCCGTGGCAAGGCATGCGGGCCGAGGCCGTAGCATGGCATGCGGGCCGAGGCCGTGGCATGTCATGCGGGCCGAGGCCGTGGCATGGCATGCGAGCCGAGGCCGAGGCCTGGGCATGGCATGCGGGCCGAGGCCGTGGCATGGCATGTTGGGCGACGCCGTAGCAAGGCATGCGGGCCGAGGCCGTGCCTCGACATGTTGGCCAAGGCTAAGGCATGGCACGCCGGGCAACGCGGTGGCATGGCATGCTGGGCAACGCGGTGGCAAGGCATGCGGGCCGAGGCCGTGGCATGGCATGTTGGGCAACGCCGTAGCAAGGCATGCGGGCCGAGGCCGTGGCATGGCATGCGGGCCGTGGCCGTGGCATGGCATGTTGGGCGACGCCGGGGCATGGCATGCGGGCCGAGGCCGTGGCATGTCATGCGGGCCGAGGCCGTGGCATGGCATGCGGGCCGAGGCCGTTGCAAGGCATGCGGGCCGAGGCCGTGGCATGTCATGCGGGCCGAGGCCGTGGCAAGGCATGCGGGCCGAGGCCGTGGCATGGCATGCGGGCCGAGGCCGTGGCATGGCATGCGGGCCGAGGCCGTGGCATGGCATGTTGGGCGACGCCGTAGCAAGGCATGCGGGCCGAGGCCGTGGCATGGCATGCGGGCCGAGGCCGTGGCATGGCATGTTGGGCGACGCCGTAGCAAGGCATGCGGGCCGAGGCCGTGCCTCGACATGTTGGCCAAGGCTAAGGCATGGCACGCCGGGCAACGCGGTGGCATGGCATGCTGGGCAACGCGGTGGCAAGGCATGCGGGCCGAGGCCGTGGCATGGCATGTTGGGCAACGCCGTAGCAAGGCATGCGGGCCGAGGCCGTGGCATGGCATGCGGGCCGTGGCCGTGGCATGGCATGTTGGGCGACGCCGGGGCATGGCATGCGGGCCGAGGCCGTGGCATGTCATGCGGGCCGAGGCCGTGGCATGGCATGCGGGCCGAGGTCGTTGCAAGGCATGCGGGCCGAGGCCGTGGCATGTCATGCGGGCCGAGGCCGTGGCAAGGCATGCGGGCCGAGGCCGTGGCATGGCATGCGGGCCGAGGCCGTGGCATGGCATGTTGG
>NC_138974.1:145643255-145655755 GCF_055761805.1 Camellia sinensis | reverse complement strand
AACGTCAAAGCCAACCAAATGGCAATTACCCGAGGGACACGCCTTTCGCAAGGCACCTTCCACTAGGGAAGCGCAGGCAACCCGAAGGCGAGTCGAAGACAACCTAAAGGCATCACCCGAGGGACATGGAGGAATGCACCAGTGGAGTTCGCTGCACAGGCAGGGATCCGTCCAACTCGCACAAACCGAACACAACTCACGCGCCACGACGTACACTGTGCACCAGCCCCCCAAAACGAATCACACCCCGAAGGACTAAGAAGCCCGACGAACGCGCGAAAACATTTAGAGAGGCCGAGCAAGCACCGGTTAGCGCGAATGCAAATAACAAACTCAACAGGCAACTTTCGAGGGACATACTTCTCGCAACAAGCTTCCACAAGGAAAGCACAGGCAACTCGTTCGCACGCCAAAGCCAACCAAATGGCAATTTAACCGAGGGACATGCATTTCGCAAGGCAACTTGTAGAATTACCCGAGGGACATGGCATGCTTGCCAAGGCCGTGGCTTGGCATGCTTGCCAAGGCCGTGGCATGACATGCTGCTGGCCAAGGCCGGGGCATGCCATGCTGCTGGACAAGGCCGTGGCAAGACATGCTGATGGCCGAGGCCGTGGCAAGGCATGCTGATGGCCGAGGCCGTGGCAAGGCATGCTGATGGCCGAGGCCGTGGCAAGGCATGCTGATGGCCGAGGCCGTGGCGTGGCATGCCATGCTGCTGGACGAGGCCGTGGCAAGGCATGCTGCTGGCCAAGGCGTTGGCATGGCATGCTGCTGACCAAGGCTTGGGCTTGCCATGCTGCCGGCCAAGGCCGCGGCATGGCATGCTGCCGGCCAAGGCCGGGGCAGGGCATGCTGCTGGCCAAGGCTTTGGCATGCCATGTTGCTGGCCAAGGCCGTGGCATGGCATGCTGCTGGCCAAGGCCGGGGCATGGCAAGCTGCTGGCCAAGGTCGTGGCATGGCACGCTGCTGGCCAAGGCCGGGGCATGGCAAGCTGCTGGCCATGGCCGTGGCATGACAAGCTTGCCAAGGCCGGGGCATGGCGTGCTGCTGGCCAAGGCTTTGGCATGCCATGTTGCTGGCCAAGGCTGTGGCATGGCATGCTGCTGGCCAAGGCCGTGGCATGACATGCTGGCGAAGGCCGGGGCATGGAATGCTGCTGGCCAAGGCCGTGGCATGGCATGCTGCTGGCCAAGGCCGTGGCATGACATGCTTGCCAAGGCCAGGGCATGGCATGCTGCTGGCCAAGGCTTTGGCATGCCATGTTGCTGGCCAAGGCTGTGGCATGGCATGCTGGCCTAGGCCAACGTGCCACCGCCACCACCGCGGGCCGCCACTAGACGCATCCCGTGCTTGGCTATGTAGTTTCGATGCCACAAGCCAATGCCACAAGCCAAGCGATGGCATGTGCCAAGCGCCCGCCTAGGCATAGGCGTGGCCTGTGGCCTGGCCATGCTGGCCAGCCTTAAGGGAGGTGCCCCCCCCTTATAATAGCCTGTTAAGCCCTTTTCAATCTGGCAGGAGGAAACATCAACCATGTTTGAGGAGTCATAATGGGGTTTTTTTAAAAAGTAATGGTTTTTTGCCAAAACTTTGAACATGAAAGTTGTATGAAATAATTTAATACACCATAAAAAAAATTACAAAAAAATATTTGGCCACCGGAATATTTTATTTTAATTTATTTCAATTTTAATACTTAAAAAATAATAAAAATTACTAAAAATACTCAAAAAATTCTAGAAAAATTCCAACAATTATAAGATGAGGCACTAGTAATTATAGTAATTTTTTCAATTATTTTTTTATTTTTTATTTATTTTATTATAATTTTTATGAGTAAATAAATAATTAAAAAGCCCAACGAACGTGCAAAAACTCTTAGAGAAACCGAGCAAGCATCGGATAGCTCGAATGCAACAGGCAACTTCCGAGGGACATACTTTTCCCAACAAGCTTCCACTGGGGAAAGCACTAGCAACGTGTTCGCAAGTCAAAGGCAACCAAACGGCTATTACCCGAGGGACATGCATTTCGCAGGGCAACATATACGTAAGTCAAAGCCAAACCAAATGGCAATTACACGAGGGACAGGATTGCTTGCCAAGGGCGTGGCATGCGATGTTCTAGCCCAAGGCCAAGGCACGCCACGCTGCGGGACAAGGCCGTGGCAAGACATGCGGCTGGGCTTGGCCTTGGCATGGCATGCCGCTGGCCTTGGCTGGGCAGCGTTGGCCTTGGCATGGAATGTTGCTGGCTTCGGATGGGCTGCCTTGGCCTTGGCCTTGGCCTTGGCATGGCATGCTGCTGGCCTTGGCCTTGGCATGGCATGCTGCTGGCTTTGGCTGGGCTGCCTTCCCCGGGCCATGCTGCTGGCTTTGGCTGGACTGCCTTGGCCGTGGCATGGCATGCTGCTGGCCTTGGCCTTGGCATGGCATGCTGCTGGCCTTGGCCTTGGCCTTGGCATGGCATGCTGCTGGCTTTGGCTGGGCTGCCTTGGCCTTGGCATGGCATGCTGCTGGCCTTGGCTTGGCATGGCGTGCTGCTGGCTTTGGCTGGGCTGCCTTGGCCGTGGCATGGCATGCTGCTGGCCTTGGCCTTGGCATGGCATGCTGCTGGCTTTGGCTGGGCTGCCTTGGCCTTGGCATGGCATGCTGCTGGCCTTGGCTTGGCATGGCATGCTGCTGGCTTTGGCTGGCCTGCCTTGGCCGTGGCATGGCATGCTGCTGGCCTTGGCCTTGGCATGGCATGCTGCTGGCTTTGGCTGGACTGCCTTGGCCGTGGCATGGCATGCTGCTGGCCTTGGCCTTGGCATGGCATGCTGCTGGCTTTGGCTGGGCTGCCTTGGCCGTGGCATGCCATGCTGCTGGCCTTGGCCTTGGCATGGCATGCTGCTGGCTTTGGCTGGGCTGCCTTGGCCGTGGCATGGCATGGCATGCTGCTGGCCTTGGCCTTGGCATGGCATGCTGCTGGCTTTGGCTGGGCTGCCTTGGCCTTGGCATGGCATGCTGCTGGCCTTGGCTTGGCATGGCATGCTGCTGGCTTTGGCTGGCCTGCCTTGGCCTTGGCATGGCATGCTGCTGGCCTTGGCCTTGGCATGGCATGCTGCTGGCTTTGGCTGGGCTGCCTTGGCCTTGGCATGGCATGCTGCTGGCCTTGGCTTGGCATGGCGTGCTGCTGGCTTTGGCTGGCCTGCATTGGCCGTGGCATGGCATGCTGCTGGCCTTGCCCTTGGCATGGCCTGCTGCTGGCTTTGGCTGGGCTGCCTTGGCCTTGGCACGGCATGCTGCTGGCCTTGGCTTGGCATGGCATGCTGCTGGCTTTGGCTGGCCTGCCTTGGCCGTGGCATGGCATGCTGCTGGCCTTGGCCTTGGCAGGGCATGCTGCTGGCTTTGGCTGGCCTGCCTTGGCCGTGGCATGGCATGCTGCTGGCCTTGGCCTTGGCATGGCATGCTCCAGGCTTTGGCTGTACTCCCTTGGCCGTGGCATGCCATGCTGCTGGCCTTGGCCTTGGCGTGGCATGCTGCTGGCTTTGGCTGGGCTGCCTTGGCCGTGGCATGGCATGCTGCTGGCCTTGGCCTTGGCATGGCATGCTGCTGGCTTTGGCTGGGCTGCCTTGGCCGTGGCATGGCATGCTGCTGGCCTTGGCCTTGGCTTGGCATGCTGCTGGCTTTGGCTGGGCTGCCTTGGCCGTGGCATGGCATGCTGCTGGCCTTGGCCTTGGCATGGCATGCTGCTGGCTTTGGCTGGGCTGCCTTGGCCTTGGCAAGGCATGCTGCTGGCCTTGGCTTGGCATGGCGTGCTGCTGGCTTTGGCTGGGCTGCCTTGGCCGTGGCATGGCATGCTGCTGGCCTTGGCCTTGGCATGGCCTGCTGCTGGCTTTGGCTGGGCTGCCTTGGCCTTGGCACGGCATGCTGCTGGCCTTGGCTTGGCATGGCATGCTGCTGGCTTTGGCTGGCCTGCCTTGGCCGTGGCATGGCATGCTGCTGGCCTTGGCCTTGGCATGGCATGCTGCTGGCTTTGGCTGGGCTGCCTTGGCCTTGGCATGGCATGCTGCTGGCCTTGGCTTGGCATGGCATGCTGCTGGCTTTGGCTTGCCTGCCTTGGCCGTGGCATGGCATGCTGCTGGCCTTGGCCTTGGCATGGCATGCTGCTGGCTTTGGCTGGGCTGCCTTGGCCGTGGCATGGCATGCTGCTGGCCTTGGCCTTGGCATGGCATGCTGCTGGCTTTGGCTGGGCTGCCTTGGCCTTGGCATGGCATGCTGCTGGCCTTGGCTTGGCATGGCATGCTGCTGGCTTTGGCTGGCCTGCCTTGGCCGTGGCATGGCATGCTGCTGGCCTTGGCCTTGGCATGGCATGCTGCTGGCTTTGGCTGGGCTGCCTTGGCCGTGGCATGGCATGCTGCTGGGCTTGGCCTTGGCATGGCATGCTGCTGGCTTTGGCTGGGCTGCCTTGGCCGTGGCATGGCATGCTGCTGGCCTTGGCCTTGGCATGGTATGCTGCTGGCTTTGGCTGGGCTGCCTTGGCCTTGGCATGGCATGCTGCTGGCCTTGGCTTGGCATGGCATGCTGCTGGCTTTGGCTGGCCTGCCTTGGCCGTGGCATGGCATGCTGCTGGCCTTGGCCTTGGCATGGCATGCTGCTGGCTTTGGCTGGACTGCCTTGGCCGTGGCATGGCATGCTGCTGGCCTTGGCCTTGGCATGGCATGCTGCTGGCTTTGGCTGGGCTGCCTTGGCCGTGGCATGCCATGCTGCTGGCCTTGGCCTTGGCATGGCATGCTGCTGGCTTTGGCTGGGCTGCCTTGGCCGTGGCATGGCATGCTGCTGGCCTTGGCCTTGGCATGGCATGCTGCTGGCTTTGGCTGGGCTGCCTTGGCCTTGGCATGGCATGCTGCTGGCCTTGGCTTGGCATGGCATGCTGCTGGCTTTGGCTGGCCTGCCTTGGCCGTGGCATGGCATGCTGCTGGCCTTGGCCTTGGCATGGCATGCTGCTGGCTTTGGCTGGGCTGCCTTGGCCTTGGCATGGCATGCTGCTGGCCTTGGCTTGGCATGGCATGCTGCTGGCTTTGGCTGGCCTGCCTTGGCCGTGGCATGGCATGCTGCTGGCCTTGGCCTTGGCCTTGGCATGGCATGCTGCTGGCTTTGGTTGGCCTGCCTTGGCCGTGGCATGGCATGCTGCTGGCCTTGGCCTTGGCATGGCATTCTGCTGGCTTTGGCTGGGCTGCCTTGGCCGTGGCATGGCATGCTGCTGGCCTTGGCCTTGGCATGGCATGCTGCTGGCTTTGGCTGGCCTGCCTTGGCCGTGGCATGGCATGCTGCTGGCCTTGGCCTTGGCATGGCATGCTGCTGGCTTTGGCTGGGCTGCCTTGGCCGGGGCATGGCATGCTGCTGGCCTTGGCCTTGGCATGGCATGCTGCTGGCTTTGGCTGGGCTGCCTTGGCCGCGCCATGGCATGCTGCTGGCCTTGGCCTTGGCATGGCATGCTGCTGGCTTTGGCTGGGCTGCCTTGGCCTTGGCATGGCATGCTGCTGGCCTTGGCTTGGCATGGCATGCTGCTGGCTTTGGCTTGCCTGCCTTGGCCGTGGCATGGCATGCTGCTGGCCTTGGCCTTGGCATGGCATGCTGCTGGCTTTGGCTGGCCTGCCTTGGCCGTGGCATGGCATGCTGCTGGCCTTGGCCTTGGCATGGCATGCTGCTGGCTTTGGCTGGGCTGCCTTGGCCGTGGCATGGCATGCTGCTGGCCTTGGCCTTGGCATGGCATGCTGCTGGCTTTGGCTAGGCTGCCTTGGCCGTGGCATGGCATGCTGCTGGCCTTGGCCTTGGAATGGCATGCTGCTGGCTTTGGCTGGCCTGCCTTGGCCGTGGCATGGCATGCTGCTGGCCTTGGCCTTGGCATGGCATGCTGCTGGCTTTGGCTGGGCTGCCTTGGCCGTGGCATGCCATGCTGCTGGCCTTGGCCTTGGGGCTGGGCTGCCTTGGCTGCGGTTGTCATCACTAGACGTGCGTTGCGTGCGAAGGCGTGCAAAGGCGTGCGCGACCATGCGCGCAACACGCGCACCGTGGTCAAAAAGACCACGCGCGCGGTATTCGCACAGGCCACGCTGCCCACGCCGCCGGCATGCCAGGCCAGGCTGCCCTGGCCGGCTGCATGCCAGGCCGCCCAGGCCGTGCTGCCCAGGCCGGCTGCATGCCAGGCCGCCCAGGCCGTGCGCATGCCATGCCGTGCTGCCCAGGCCGGCTGCATGCCAGGCCGCCCAGGCCGTGCGCATGCCATGCCGTGCTGCCCAGGCCGGCTGCATGCCAGGCCGCCCAGGCCGTGCGCATGCCATGCCGTGCTGCCCACGCCGCGGGCATGCCAGCCCGGCTGCATGCCAGGCCGCCCAGGCCGTGCGCATGCCATGCCGTGCTGCCCACGCCGCGCGCATGCCAGGCCGCCCACGCCCGCGCGCATGCCACGCCATGCTGCTCTAGGCAGCGCCCAAGGCCGCGGTCCAGGCTGCGCAAGGCCGCGCCCAGGCCGCGCAAGGCCGCCCAAGGCCGCGCCCAGGCCGCCCAAGGCCGCGCCCAGGCCGCGCCCGAGCCGCCCAAGGCCGCCCAAGGCCGCGGTCCAGGCCGCCCAAGGCCGCGGCCGAGCCGCCCCAGGCCGCAGCCCAGGCCGCGGTCGAGCCGCAGTGCATGTAACCCAAGGCCGCAGCCCAGGCCGCGCCCAACATGGGGCGTACCTGACACTGCCTTGCCCTGGGCAAGGGAGGTGCCCCCCCTTATAATAGCCTGTTAAGCCCTTTTCAATCTGGCAGGAGGAAACATCAAGCATGTTCGAGGAGTCATAATGGGGTTTTTTTAAAAAGTAATGGTTTTTTGCCAAAACTTTCAACATGAAAGTTGTAGGAAATAATTTAATACACCATAAAAAAAATTAAAAAAAATATTTTTTTACCGAAAATATTTTATTTTAATTTATTTCGATTTTAATACTTTAAAAATAATAAAAATTAATAAAAATGGTCAAAAAATTATGGAAAAATTCCAATAATTAAAGGATGATTCACTAGTAATTATAGAAATTATTAAATTATTTTTTCATTTTTTTTATTTTATTTTGATTTTTTTTGCCAAATAAGGACTTTAAAAATTCGAAAACCTCAAGGAAAATTGCAAAAAAATAGGGAATGACATTTAAAATTGATTGTAGTGCATTTTTAATTGTGTTGCACGGTTTGGATAAGATTATAAAAGAATCATGTTCAAAAAGATCGATCAAGGCGGTGGCATGCCATGGCCTTGGCCTTGGCCTTTGCCCGCGGCCTTGGCCTTGGCCTTGGCCATGCCTTGCACAGGGACTTGGCCTTGCCCACTGCCTTGGCCTTGGCCTTGGCCTTGGCCTTGGCCATGGCATCGCATGCTCGCCGAGGCCGTGGCATGCCTTGCTGCTAGCCAAGGCCGTGGCGTGGCATGCTCGCCGAGGCCGTGGCATGCCTTGCTGCTAGCCAAGGCCGTGGCGTGGCATGCTCGCCCAGCCCGTGGCATGCCATGCTCGCCCAGCCCGTGGCACGCCATGTTGGCCCAAGGCATTGGCATGGCATGCCGGCCAAGGCATGCTGGCCAACGCTGCACAAGGCGGTGCCATGGCATGGCATGCTGACCAAGACCGTGCCATGGCATGTTGGGCGACGCCGTAGCAAGGCATGCGGGCCGAGGCCGTGGCATGGCATGTTGGGCGACGCCGTAGCAAGGCATGCGGTCCGAGGCCGTGGCAAGACATGCGGGCCGTGGCAAGACATGCGGGCCGTGGCATGGCATGGCATGCGGGCCGAGGCCGTGGCAGGACATGTTGGTCAAGGCTAAGGCATGGAACGCCGGGCAACGCGGTGGCATGGCATGCTGGGCAACGCGGTGGCAAGGCATGCGGGCCGGGGCCGTGGCATGGCATGTTGGGCAACGTCGTAGCAAGGCATGCGGGCCGAGGCCGTGGCATGGCATGCGGGCCGAGGCCGTGGCATTGCATGTTTGGCGACGCCGTCGCAAGGCATGCGGGCCGAGGCCGTGGCATGGCATGTTGGGCGACGCCGTAGCAAGGCATGCGGGCCGAGGCCGTGGCATGGCATGCGGGGCGAGGCCGTGGCATGGCAAGTTGGGCGACGTCGTGGCAAGGCATGCTGGCCGAGGCTGTGGCAAGGCATGCGGGCCGAGGCCGTGGCAAGGCATGCGGGCCGAGGCCGTGGCGTGGCATGCGGGCCGAGGCCGTGGCTTGTCATGCGGGCCGAGGACGTGGCTTGGCATGCGGGCCGAGGCCGTGGCATGTCATGCGGGCCGAGGCCGTGGCATGGCATGCGGGCCGAGGCCGTGGCATGGCATGCGGGCCGAGGCCGTGGCATGGCATGCGGGCCGAGGCCGTGGCATGGCATGTTGGGCGACGCCGTGGCAAGGCATGCGGGCCGAGGCCGTGGCATGGCATGTTGGGTGACGCCGTCGCAAGGCATGCGGGCCGAGGCCGTGGCATGGCATGCGGGCCGTGGCCGTGGCAGGGCATGTTGGGCGACGCCGTGGCATGGCATGCGGGCCGAGGCCGTGGCATGGCATGTTTGGCAACGCCGTGGCAAGACATGCGGGCCGTGGCATGGCATGGCATGCGGGCCGAGGCCGTGGCATGGCATGTTGGGCAACGCCGTGGCAAGGCATGCGGGCCAAGGCCGTGGCATGGCATGCGGGCCGAGGCCGGGGCATGGCATGCGGGCCGAGGCCGTGGCATGTCATGCGGGCCGAGGCCGTGGCATGGCATGCGGGCCGAGGCCGTGGCATGGCATGCGGGCCGAGGCCGTGGCATGGCATGTTGGGCGACGCCGTTGCAAGGCATGCGGGCCGAGGCCGTGCCTCGACATGTTGGCCAAGGCTAAGGCATGGCACGCCGGGCAACGCGGTGGCATGGCATGCAGGGCAACGCGGTGGCAAGGCATGCGGGCCGAGGCCGTGGCATGGCATGTTGGGCAACGCCGTAGCAAGGCATGCGGGCCGAGGCCGTGGCATGGCATGCGGGCCGTGGCCGTGGCATGGCATGTTGGGCGACGCCGTGGCATGGCATGCGGGCCGAGGCCGTGGCATGGCATGTTTGGCAACGCCGTGGCAAGACATGCGGGCCGTGGCATGGCATGGCATGCGGGCCAAGGCCGTGGCATGGCATGTTGGGCAACGCCGTGGCAAGGCATGCGGGCCGAGGCCGTGGCATGGCATGCGGGCCGAGGCCGTGGCATGGCATGCGGGCCGATGCCGTGGCATGGCATGTTGGGCGACGCCGTGGCAAGGCATGCGGGCCGAGGCCGTGGCATGGCATGTTGGGCAACGCCGTCGCAAGGCATGCGGGCCGAGGCCGTGGCATGGCATACGGGCCGTGGCCGTGGCATGGCATGTTGGGCGACGCCGTGGCATGGCATGCGGGCCGAGGCCGTGGCATGGCATGTTTGGCAACGCCGTGGCAAGACATGCGGGCCGAGGCCGTGGCATGGCATGTTGGGCAACGCCGTGGCAAGGCATGCGGGCCGAGGCCGTGGCATGGCATGCGGGCCGAGGCCGTGGCATGGCATGTTGGGCGACGCCGTCGCAAGGCATGCGGGCCGAGGCCGTGGCATGGCATGCGGGCCGAGGCCGTGGCATGTCATGCGGGCCGAGGCCGTGGCATGGCATGCGGGCCGAGGCCGTGGCATGGCATGCGGGCCGAGGCCGTGGCATGGCATGTTGGCCGACGCCGTGGCAAGGCATGCGGGCCGAGGCCGTGCCTCGACATGTTGGCCAAGGCTAAGGCATGGCACGCCGGGCAACGCGGTGGCGTGGCATGCAGGGCAACGCGGTGGCAAGGCATGCGGGCCGAGGCCGTGGCATGGCATGTTGGGCAACGCCGTAGCAAGGCATGCGGGCCGAGGCCGTGGCATGGCATGCGGGCCGAGGCCGTGGCATGGCATGCGGGCCGTGGCCGTGGCATGGCATGTTGGGCGACGCCGTGGCATGGCATGCGGGCCGAGGCCGTGGCATGGCATGTTTGGCATCGCCGTGGCAAGACATGCGGGCCGTGGCATGGCATGGCATGCGGGCCGAGGCCGTGGCATGGCATGTTGGGCAACGCCGTGGCAAGGCATGCGGGCCGAGGCCGTGGCATGGCATGCGTGCCGAGGCCGTGGCATGTCATGCGGGCCGAGGCCGTGGCATGGCATGCGGGCCGAGGCCTTGGCATGGCATGCGGGCCGAGGCCGTGGCATGGCATGTTGGGCGACGCCGTAGCAAGGCATGCGGGCCGAGGCCGTGCCTCGACATGTTGGCCAAGGCTAAGGCATGGCACGCCGGGCAACGCGGTGGCATGGCGTGCTGGGCAACGCGGTGGCAAGGCATGCGGGCCGAGGCCGTGGCATGGCATATTGGGCAACGCCGTAGCAAGGCATGCGGGCCGAGGCCGTGGCATGGCATGCGGGCCGAGGCCGTGGCATGGCATGTTGGGCGACGCCGTGGCATGGCATGCGGGCCGAGGCCGTGGCATGGCATGTTTGGCAACGCCGTGGCATGACATGCGGGCCGTGGCATGGCATGGCATGCGGGCCGAGGCCGTGGCATGGAATGTTAGGCAACGCCGTGGCAAGGCATGCGGGCCGAGGCCGTGGCATGGCATGCGGGCCGAGGCCGTGGCATGTCATGCGGGCCGAGGCCGTGGCATGGCATGCGGGCCGAGGCCTTGGCATGGCATGCGGGCCGAGGCCGTGGCATGGCATGTTGGGCGACGCCGTAGCAAGGCATGCGGACCGAGGCCGTGCCTCGACATGTTGGCCAAGGCTAATGCATGGCACGCCGGGCAACGCGGTGGCATGTCATGCTGGGCAACGCGGTGGCAAGGCATGCGGGCCGAGGCCGTGGCATGGCATGCTGGGCAACGCCGTAGCAAGGCATGCGGGCCGAGGCCGTGGCATGGCATGCGGGCCGTGGCCGTGGCATGGCATGTTGGGCGACGCCGGGGCATGGCATGCGGGCCGAGGCCGTGGCATGGCATGTTTGGGAACGCCGTGGCAAGACATGCGGGCCGTGGCATGGCATGGCATGCGGGCCGAGGCCGTGGCATGGCATGTTGGGCAACGCCGTGGCAAGGCATGCGGGCCGAGGCCGTGGCATGGCATGCGGGCCGAGGCCGTGGCATGTCATGCGGGCCGAGGCCGTGGCATGGCATGCGGGCCGAAGCCGTGGCATGGCATGCGGGCCGAGGCCCTGGCATGGCATGCGGGCCGTGGCCGTGGCATGGCATGTTGGGCGACACCGTAGCAAGGCATGCGGGCCGAGGCCGTGGCATGGCATGCGGGCCGAGGCCGTGGCATGGCATGTTGGGCGACGCCGTAGCAAGGCATGCGGGCCGAGGCCGTGGCTCGACATGTTGGCCAAGGCTAAGGCATTGCACGCCGGGCAACGCGGTGGCATGGTATGCTGGGCAACGCGGTGGCAAGGCATGCGGGCCGAGGCCGTGGCATGGCATGTTGGGCAACGCCGTGGCAAGGCATGTGGGCCGAGGCCGTGGCATGGCATGCGGGCCGAGGCCGTGGCATGTCATGCGGGCCGAGGCCGTGGCATGGCATGCGGGCCGAGGCCGTGGCATGGCATACGGGCCGAGGCCGTGGCAAGGCATGCGGGCCGAGGCCGTGGCATGGCATGTTGGGCAACGCCGTGGCAAGGCATGCGGGCCGAGGCCGTGGCATGGCATGCGGGCCGAGGCCGTGGCATGTCATGCGGGCCGAGGCCGTGGCATGGCATGCGAGCCGAGGCCGAGGCCTGGGCATGGCATGCGGGCCGAGGCCGTGGCATGGCATGTTGGGCGACGCCGTAGCAAGGCATGCGGGCCGAGGCCGTGCCTCGACATGTTGGCCAAGGCTAAGGCATGGCACGCCGGGCAACGCGGTGGCATGGCATGCTGGGCAACGCGGTGGCAAGGCATGCGGGCCGAGGCCGTGGCATGGCATGTTGGGCAACGCCGTAGCAAGGCATGCGGGCCGAGGCCGTGGCATGGCATGCGGGCCGTGGCCGTGGCATGGCATGTTGGGCGACGCCGGGGCATGGCATGCGGGCCGAGGCCGTGGCATGTCATGCGGGCCGAGGCCGTGGCATGGCATGCGGGCCGAGGCCGTTGCAAGGCATGCGGGCCGAGGCCGTGGCATGTCATGCGGGCCGAGGCCGTGGCAAGGCATGCGGGCCGAGGCCGTGGCATGGCATGCGGGCCGAGGCCGTGGCATGGCATGCGGGCCGAGGCCGTGGCATGGCATGTTGGGCGACGCCGTAGCAAGGCATGCGGGCCGAGGCCGTGGCATGGCATGCGGGCCGAGGCCGTGGCATGGCATGTTGGGCGACGCCGTAGCAAGGCATGCGGGCCGAGGCCGTGCCTCGACATGTTGGCCAAGGCTAAGGCATGGCACGCCGGGCAACGCGGTGGCATGGCATGCTGGGCAACGCGGTGGCAAGGCATGCGGGCCGAGGCCGTGGCA
>NC_138974.1:145623255-145633255 GCF_055761805.1 Camellia sinensis | reverse complement strand
GAAGACAACCTAAAGGCATCACCCGAGGGACATGGAGGAATGCACCAGTGGAGTTCGCTGCACAGGCAGGGATCCGTCCAACTCGCACAAACCGAACACAACTCACGCGCCACGACGTACACTGTGCACCAGCCCCCCAAAACGAATCACACCCCGAAGGACTAAGAAGCCCGACGAACGCGCGAAAACATTTAGAGAGGCCGAGCAAGCACCGGTTAGCGCGAATGCAAATAACAAACTCAACAGGCAACTTTCGAGGGACATACTTCTCGCAACAAGCTTCCACAAGGAAAGCACAGGCAACTCGTTCGCACGCCAAAGCCAACCAAATGGCAATTTAACCGAGGGACATGCATTTCGCAAGGCAACTTGTAGAATTACCCGAGGGACATGGCATGCTTGCCAAGGCCGTGGCTTGGCATGCTTGCCAAGGCCGTGGCAAGCCATGCTGCTGGACAAGGCCGTGGCATGACATGCTGATGGCCGAGGCCGTGGCAAGGCATGCTGATGGCCGAGGCCGTGGCAAGGCATGCTGATGGCCGAGGCCGTGGCAAGGCATGCTGATGGCCGAGGCCGTGGCAAGGCATGCTGATGGCCGAGGCCGTGGCGTGGCATGCCATGCTGCTGGACGAGGCCGTGGCAAGGCATGCTGCTGGCCAAGGCGTTGGCATGGCATGCTGCTGACCAAGGCTTGGGCTTGCCATGCTGCCGGCCAAGGCCGCGGCATGGCATGCTGCCGGCCAAGGCCGGGGCAGGGCATGCTGCTGGCCAAGGCTTTGGCATGCCATGTTGCTGGCCAAGGCCGTGGCATGGCATGCTGCTGGCCAAGGCCGGGGCATGGCAAGCTGCTGGCCAAGGTCGTGGCATGGCACGCTGCTGGCCAAGGCCGGGGCATGGCAAGCTGCTGGCCATGGCCGTGGCATGACAAGCTTGCCAAGGCCGGGGCATGGCGTGCTGCTGGCCAAGGCTTTGGCATGCCATGTTGCTGGCCAAGGCTGTGGCATGGCATGCTGCTGGCCAAGGCCGTGGCATGACATGCTGGCGAAGGCCGGGGCATGGAATGCTGCTGGCCAAGGCCGTGGCATGGCATGCTGCTGGCCAAGGCCGTGGCATGACATGCTTGCCAAGGCCAGGGCATGGCATGCTGCTGGCCAAGGCTTTGGCATGCCATGTTGCTGGCCAAGGCTGTGGCATGGCATGCTGGCCTAGTCCAACGTGCCACCGCCACCACCGCGGGCCGCCACTAGACGCATCCCGTGCTTGGCTATGTAGTTTCGATGCCACAAGCCAATGCCACAAGCCAAGCGATGGCATGTGCCAAGCGCCCGCCTAGGCATAGGCGTGGCCTGTGGCCTGGCCATGCTGGCCAGCCTTAAGGGAGGTGCCCCCCCCTTATAATAGCCTGTTAAGCCCTTTTCAATCTGGCAGGAGGAAACATCAACCATGTTTGAGGAGTCATAATGGGGTTTTTTTAAAAAGTAATGGTTTTTTGCCAAAACTTTCAACATGAAAGTTGTATGAAATAATTTAATACACCATAAAAAAAATTACAAAAAAATATTTGGCCACCGGAATATTTTATTTTAATTTATTTCAATTTTAATACTTAAAAAATAATAAAAATTACTAAAAATACTCAAAAACTTCTAGAAAAATTCCAACAATTATAAGATGAGGCACTAGTAATTATAGTAATTTTTTCAATTATTTTTTTATTTTTTATTTATTTTATTATAATTTTTATGAGTAAATAAATAATTAAAAAGCCCAACGAACGTGCAAAAACTCTTAGAGAAACCGAGCAAGCATCGGATAGCTCGAATGCAACAGGCAACTTCTGAGGGACATACTTTTCCCAACAAGCTTCCACTGGGGAAAGCACTAGCAACGTGTTCGCAAGTCAAAGGCAACCAAACGGCTATTACCCGAGGGACATGCATTTCGCAGGGCAACATATACGTAAGTCAAAGCCAAACCAAATGGCAATTACACGAGGGACAGGATTGCTTGCCAAGGGCGTGGCATGCTATGTTCTAGCCCAAGGCCAAGGCACGCCACGCTGCGGGACAAGGCCGTGGCAAGACATGCGGCTGGGCTTGGCCTTGGCATGGCATGCCGCTGGCCTTGGCTGGGCAGCGTTGGCCTTGGCATGGAATGTTGCTGGCTTCGGATGGGCTGCCTTGGCCTTGGCCTTGGCCTTGGCATGGCATGCTGCTGGCCTTGGCCTTGGCATGGCATGCTGCTGGCTTTGGCTGGGCTGCCTTCCCCGGGCCATGCCATGCTGCTGGCCTTGGCCTTGGCATGGCATGCTGCTGGCTTTGGCTGGGCTGCCTTGGCCGTGGCATGGCATGGCATGCTGCTGGCCTTGGCCTTGGCATGGCATGCTGCTGGCTTTGGCTGGCCTGCCTTCGCCGTGGCATGGCATGCTGCTGGCCTTGGCCTTGGCATGGCATGCTGCTGGCTTTGGCTGGGCTGCCTTGGCCGTGGCATGGCATGCAGCTGCCTTGGCCTTGGCATGGCATGCTGCTGGCTTTGGCTGGGCTGCCTTGGCCTTGGCATGGCATGCTGCTGGCCTTGGCTTGGCATGGCATGCTGCTGGCTTTGGCTGGGCTGCCTTGGCCGTGGCATGGCATGCTGCTGGCCTTGGCCTTGGCATGGCATGCTGCTGGCTTTGGCTGGCCTGCCTTGGCCTTGGCATGGCATGCTGCTGGCCTTGGCTTGGCATGGCATGCTGCTGGCTTTGGCTGGCCTGCCTTGGCCGTGGCATGGCATGCTGCTGGCCTTGGCCTTGGCATGGCATGCTGCTGGCTTTGGCCGGCCTGCCTTGGCCGTGGCATGGCATGCTGCTGGCGTTGGCCTTGGCATGGCATGCTGCTGGCTTTGGCTGTACTCCCTTGGCCGTGGCATGCCATGCTGCTGGCCTTGGCCGTGGCGTGGCATGCTGCTGGCTTTGGCTGGGCTGCCTTGGCCGTGGCATGGCATGCTGCTGGCCTTGGCCTTGGCATGGCATACTGCTGGCTTTGGCTGGGCTGCCTTGGCCGTGGCATGGCATGCTGCTGGCCTTGGCCTTGGCTTGGCATGCTGCTGGCTTTGGCTGGGCTGCCTTGGCCGTGGCATGGCATGCTGCTGGCCTTGGCCTTGGCATGGCATGCTGCTGGCTTTGGCTGGGCTGCCTTGGCCTTGGCATGGCATGCTGCTGGCCTTGGCTTGGCATGGCGTGCTGCTGGCTTTGGCTGGCCTGCATTGGCCGTGGCATGGCATGCTGCTGGCCTTGGCCTTGGCATGGCATGCTGCTGGCTTTGGCTGGGCTGCCTTGGCCTTGGCACGGCATGCTGCTGGCCTTGGCTTGGCATGGCATGCTGCTGGCTTTGGCTGGCCTGCCTTGGCCGTGGCATGGCATGCTGCTGGCCTTGGCCTTGGCATGGCATGCTGCTGGCTTTGGCTGGCCTGCCTTGGCCGTGGCATGGCATGCTGCTGGCCTTGGCCTTGGCATGGCATGCTCCTGGCTTTGGCTGGGCTGCCTTGGCCGTGGCATGGCATGCTGCTGGCCTTGGCCTTGGCATGGCATGCTGCTGGCTTTGGCTGGGCTGCCTTGGCCGTGGCATGGCATACTGCTGGCCTTGGCCTTGGCATGGCATGCTGATGGCTTTGGCTGGGCTGCCTTGGCCGTGGCATGGCATGCTGCTGGCCTTGGCCTTGGCATGGCATGCTGCTGGCTTTGGCTGGGCTGCCTTGGCCGTGGCATGCCATGCTGCTGGCCTTGGCCTTGGCATGGCATGCTGTTGGCTTTGGCTGGGCTGCCTTGGCCTTGGCATGGCATGCTGCTGGCCTTGGCTTGGGATGGCATGCTGCTGGCTTTGGCTGGGCTGCCTTGGCCGTGGCATGCCATGCTGCTGGCTTTGGCTGGCCTGCCTTGGCCGTGGCATGGCAGGCTGCTGGCCTTGGCCTTGGCATGGCATGCTGCTGGCTTTGGCAGGCCTGCCTTGGCCGTGGCATGGCATGCTGCTGGCCTTGGCCTTGGCATGGCATGCTGCTGGCTTTGGCTGGGCTGCCTTGGCCGTGGCATGGCATGCTGCTGGCCTTGGCCTTGGCATGGCATGGTGCTGGCTTTGGCTGGGCTGCCTTGGCCGTGGCATGGCATGCTGCTGGCTTTGGCTGGCCTGCCTTGGCCGTGGCATGGCTTGCTGCTGGCCTTGGCCTTGTGTCACAGGCCGACTCCTTTAGAGGCGCAGCGGATCAATTTTTGCCTATGTGGCGCTCAAACTCCACCAAGTTTAAGCCCGCCATTGCTCGTTGACAAATCGAGTGTTGATGATCTCACCCGTTTGAACATTAGGTCCCAATGCTGTGTCAAGCAAAACAACTTCACAAGAAGCTCCGTCTTCACCCGGATGCCACAAGTAGGCCTGATGCCTCAAGTGCCCCAAGCACGGCATAAGTCGCTTCATAGCGCCAAGCTTACTTCAAGCAAGGTGCTCGCCCAACTTAGGTTTATGTCATCAAGGCGCCTAGCCACACAACAATGTGCTCGCGAAGGTCCTCAACTTAGCTGACAAGCCAACGTTGCCGGTTGGGTATTTAACAGCGTCTCGAAGTGTCGCAGGGTCTAGCATGCCTCAATAGATGCATATTGGATGGCCACTTGGTCATGCGAAGCCCACAAGCCACCGAGGGCCAATCTCATGCCCACGGCGTAGTCCTCGTGCCAACACGCGTGCTAGATTCCGCCTAAGGCCATTGCGCACCTTAGCGTTGCACCAACGCGTAGCGTGAGTAAGGCGATGTCCCAATCCGTAGCTTGCTCGTAGCATAAAGTAGTCCCTCAATGGACGTAGTCGTTGGATAGCTTGATGCCTTCATTCGATAGCCCACATATGCGGTGTCGCCTTCCAACCGCTTAGCTTAAGCCACGGGATCCCCTCGTGCAAGGTCGAACCCAAACCAAGCACTAGAGTTGGCACACGAGGCCTCTAGTGGTGCCTCGATAGCCCATTCGGTCCAAAACGAGTCCCAAAGATACCATGTTGCGTGGCATAATGGAAACAACATAGTGGACCTCTCACTCGGGAGAGACGCGCAGTGCCTACATCTTCGCACCGTCCACGGGGCTCCCAAACCCACATGGAGACTCTAGACACCCCTCTGGATGCCTACAGCCCGCCCTTGAGTTGCCCCAAGGTTGCTCACTTCAAGTCCAGTTTGGACGGGGAGGTTGGTAGGCAGCACACCATACCCCCTTATAGTAGCTTGTTAAGCCCTTCTTCATCTGGCAGGAGGAAACATCATACATGTCTGAGGAGTCATAATGACTTATATGGGCTATGGCTTTGTCTTGTGTTGGCTATTGGTGGCATACATGCCTTGGGCTACTTGGGGCCAATGTTAGGCCACGTTGCGGCACTTCCAATGGCCACTCTTGAGCACTCAAATGGCTACACTACCGCGAGCGAAACGTCACGGAGTTGGCCTTGCAAGGCAACCCGTGACACTCTCCTCCACTTCAACCATCAACGTCCTCGTTGATGTAGCACAAAGCTGATGCTGCAGTGCGTGTACCGGCTCCTCTGATCAGTCCAACACCTCTGTGTTGACGGCCTACCTTCAACGTCTAACTCTCTTTAGCCAAGCTCCCCTCATTGTTCTCTACTCAAACCCAGCTGAACTGCACTCCACTTGTTGCACCCTCTGCTGGTTGCACCCTCTGCTGGTGACTTCACTCAAATGGCCTCTGCCAAAGCTCCTCTGAGCGTCTCTAAACTCTGCTCTTTGCCAATACTCTTGAAATGCCAAACCCTCTTCTCAAATGGCCTCTGCCAATGCTCCTCTGAGCAAACTCCTCTGCAAACTCAAGCTCCTCTAAGCTAACTCATGCTCCTCTGAGCTGACTCCACTAGACGATGTTCCTCTAAACTCAAGCTCCTCTGAGCTAACTCAAAATGGCCTCTTTGCCAATGCTCCTCCGAGCAATGCTCCTCTTGAGCCCTCTTCTCGAATGGCCTCTCTTCCAATGCTCCTCCGAGCAAACTCAAACTCTTCTGAGCTGACTCGCAGTGGGTCGTCGCATCGCGACTTCCTCCTCCACTCGAGTTGTCGACGCCCTCGTCGACTTAATGCAAATCTTCAGTTGCTCCTCAAAATTATGCAACAATGCCCTCTGGCAAGCTCAAAGCCCCCTGGCTGATATCTTCAATAAACTGAAGCATCTCTGTACTGTGCCCTCTGGCAAAATGAAAGCCCTCTGGCTGCTGCTCATTAGCAAGCTCATGTCTCTGAAGCCTTCTGGCTGATGCCCTCTGGCAAACTCGATCTCTGAAGCCCTCTTGGCTGTTGCCCTCTGGCAAACTCAAACTTCGAAGCCCGCTTGGCTGTTGCTCTCTAGCAAACTCAAACTCTGAAGCACTCTAGCTGAAGCCCTCTGGCAAGTTGTAGCCTCCTGGCTAATGCATTCTGTGCAAACTCAAATTTTCTCATGCTCTCTAGCAAAATGAAGCCCTCTGGCTGAACTCAAACTCATGCCCTCTGGCTGTTGCTCTCTAGCAAAATGAAGCCCTCTGGCTGAACTCAAACTCGTGCCCTCTGGCAATGGGTAACCCTCTGGCTGGATATTTACTTAACCCAAAACTTCAATGCTCTTATAGAAGTGTAGCCCTCTGGCTGAAATGAAGCCCACTGGCTTTGCTCAACTTGTGCCTTCTGGCAAAGTGTAGCCTACCGGCTGAATCTCATGCTCGTGCCCTCTGGCAAGCCCTCTGGCTCTACTTATGTCTTCTGGCTAGAATTTAACTCATGCTGCCCAGTGCCTCGGCCACTGCCTTCACCCGAGTCAGCTATCTCCTCAAGCTCAATGATTTCGCCTTTCGAAGGCTCACCGCTCCTACCACCCACAAAAACTAGCCATCTCAGCAAAGCTGCTCAAAACGGTGCGCTGATCCTGGCACCAAACTCATGTCCTGACTTTACAATCCCGCTACATGGTTGTCCTCCAACAACGATGATTTCATCCATCACCCCGCTCTATAGCAAGCATGTACACTCGGTGCCTCTGCACACGGGAGTCAAGATCTCAAATTTTATCTTGAATTTTTTTCCGAACAAACCCTCTATGAGTCAACAACCATGCTCTGAAGATGCAAAACCACTGACAAGCACAAGTTGCAGATGCCACCCCAAACGGTCGAAACATAGGCCCCCTGAAGCAAACCAGTGATAATGCCATAGCACGTGCATGGCTGCCAACGAAAATCCGTCTCTAAGGCTCAATAACTGAAGATCACATGCCCACAATCTGATACAAGCATTCCACAAGTCCAAACTGCGGTAGAAATCCCCATGTAGCCAACAAAGTAACACAATCATGCCAACCCTGCTGGTTAGGAAGCAACCCGTCCACATATGTAGCTTACTCGCGCCACAGTGTGCCCACAGTGTAGAAATGCTCACCAAGTCCACAAAGTGAGAGGGAGACACCAAGTTAGCAAGGAAACACTAGATGCCACAATGTTGCTCAATTCGCACCCTCGAGAACGGTTGCTGCATTCAAGGCATCACCGAAGAATACCACCATAAGCACGGATACCCCAAGACATCACCAATCAGCTCCCATAGTTCAAACCTGACTAGAAAACCAACGGCGGTCTTGTTTAGAGTCTAGGATGTCAAGCACGTCCCCCAGGATGAGTTTCATGCATACTCCTTCAAACAGCTGCATCGGGGTTCACGGAAGAATGATATCACAAAGTAGCTGCATGTCCGCTCTAGATCGAACTCACCCCAAATGAGTGATCTAGCTCTGATACCAACTGTCACAGGCCGACTCCTTTAGAGGCGCAGCGGATCAATTTTTGCCTGTGTGGCGCTCAAACTCCACCAAGTTTAAGCCCGCCATTGCTCGTTGACAAATCGAGTGTTGATGATCTCACCCGTTTGAACATTAGGTCCCAATGCTGTGTCAAGCAAAACAACTTCACAAGAAGCTCCGTCTTCACCCGGATGCCACAAGTAGGCCTGATGCCTCAAGTGCCCCAAGCACGGCATAAGTCGCTTCATAGCGCCAAGCTTACTTCAAGCAAGGTGCTCGCCCAACTTAGGTTTATGTCATCAAGGCGCCTAGCCACACAACAATGTGCTCGCGAAGGTCCTCAACTTAGCTGACAAGCCAACGTTGCCGGTTGGGTATTTAACAGCGTCTCGAAGTGTCGCAGGGTCTAGCATGCCTCAATAGATGCATATTGGATGGCCACTTGGTCATGCGAAGCCCACAAGCCACCGAGGGCCAATCTCATGCCCACGGCGTAGTCCTCGTGCCAACACGCGTGCTAGATTCCGCCTAAGGCCATTGCGCACCTTAGCGTTGCACCAACGCGTAGCGTGAGTAAGGCGATGTCCCAATCCGTAGCTTGCTCGTAGCATAAAGTAGTCCCTCAATGGACGTAGTCGTTGCATAGCTTGATGCCTTCATTCGATAGCCCACATATGCGGTGTCGCCTTCCAACCGCTTAGCTTAA
Organism: Camellia sinensis; assembly: GCF_055761805.1. Lineage (NCBI taxonomy): Eukaryota > Viridiplantae > Streptophyta > Magnoliopsida > Ericales > Theaceae > Camellia > Camellia sinensis. The sequence continues at coordinate 145,624,751 of NC_138974.1, read as the reverse complement.
GCCACGGGATCCCCTCGTGCAAGGTCGAACCCAAACCAAGCACTAGAGTTGGCACACGAGGCCTCTAGTGGTGCCTCGATAGCCCATTCGGTCCAAAACGAGTCCCAAAGATACCATGTTGCGTGGCATAATGGAAACAACATAGTGAACCTCTCACTCGGGAGAGACGCGCAGTGCCTACATCTTCGCACCGTCCACGGGGCTCCCAAACCCACATGGAGACTCTAGACACCCCTCTGGATGCCTACAGCCCGCCCTTGAGTTGCCCCAAGGTTGCTCACTTCAAGTCCAGTTTGGACGGGGAGGTTGGTAGGCAGCACACCATACCCCCTTATAGTAGCTTGTTAAGCCCTTCTTCATCTGGCAGGAGGAAACATCATACATGTCTGAGGAGTCATAATGACTTATATGGGCTATGGCTTTGTCTTGTGTTGGCTATTGGTGGCATACATGCCTTGGGCTACTTGGGGCCAATGTTAGGCCACGTTGCGGCACTTCCAATGGCCACTCTTGAGCACTCAAATGGCTACACTACCGCGAGCGAAACGTCACGGAGTTGGCCTTGCAAGGCAACCCGTGACACCTTGGCATGGCATGCTGCTGGCTTTGGCTGGGCTGCCTTGGCCGTGGCATGGCATGCTGCTGGCCTTGGCCTTGGCATGGCATGCTGCTGGCTTTGGCTGGGCTGCCTTGGCCTTGGCATGGCATGCTGCTGGCCTTGGCTTGGCATGGCATGCTGCTGGCTTTGGCTGGCCTGCCTTGGCCGTGGCATGGCAAGCTGCTGGCCTTGGCCTTGGCATGGCATGCTGCTGGCCTTGGCCTTGGCATGGCATGCTGCTGGCCTTGGCCTTGGCATGGCATGCTGCTGGCTTTGGATGGGCTGCCTTGGCCGTGGCATGGCATGTTGCTGGCCATGGCCTTGGCATGGCATGCTGCCGGCTTTGGCTGGGCTGCCTTGGCCGTGGCATGGCATGCTGCTGGCCTTGGCCTTGGCATGGCATGCTGCTGGCTTTGGCTGGGCTGCCTTGGCCTTGGCATGGCATGCTGCTGGCCTTGGCTTGGCATGGCATGCTGCTGGCTTTGCCTGGCCTGCCCTGGCCGTGGCATGGCATGCTGCTGGCCTTGGCCTTGGCATGGCATGCTGCTGGCTTTGGCTGGGCTGCCTTGGCCGTGGCATGGCATGCTGCTGGCCTTGGCCTTGGCATGGCATGCTGCTGGCTTTGGCTGGGCTGCCTTGGCCGTGGCATGGCATGCTGCTGGCCTTGGCCTTGGCATGGCATGCTGCTGGCTTTGGCTGGGCTGCCTTGGCAAGACATGGCATGGCATGTTTGGCAACGCCGTGGCAAGACATGCGGGCCGTGGCATGGCATGGCATGCGGGCCGAGGCCGTGGCATGGCATGTTGGGCAACGCCGTGGCAAGGCATGCGGGCCGAGGCCGTGGCATGGCATGCGGGCCGAGGCCATGGCATGTCATGCGGGCCGAGGCCGTGGCATG
>NC_138974.1:145598255-145613255 GCF_055761805.1 Camellia sinensis | reverse complement strand
GGGACATGGAGGAATGCACCAGTGGAGTTCGCTGCACAGGCAGGGATTCGTCCAACTCGCACAAACCGAACACAACTCACGCGCCACGACGTACACTATGCACCAGCCCCCCAAAACGAATCACCCCCCGAAGGACCAAGAAGCCCGACGAACGCGCGAAAACATTTAGAGAGGCCGAGCAAGCACCGGTTAGCGCGAACGCAAATAACAAGCGCAACAGGCAACTTTCGAGGGACATACTTTTCGCAACAAGCTTCCACTAGGAAAGCACAGGCAACTCGTTCGAACGTCAAAGCCAACCAAATGGCAATTACCCGAGGGACATGCTTTTCGCAAGGCACCTTCCACTAGGGAAGCGCAGACAACCCGAAGGCGAGTCGAAGACAACCTAAAGGCGATCACCCGAGGGACATGGAGGAATGCACCAGTGGAGTTCGCTGCACAGGCAGGGATCCGTCCAACTCGCACAAACCGAACACAACTCACGCGCCACGACGTACACTGTGCACCAGCCCCCCAAAACGAATCACCCCCCGAAGGACTAAGAAGCCCGACGAACGCGCGAAAACATTTCGAGAGGCCGAGCAAGCACCGGTTAGCGCGAATGCAAGTAACAAGCGCAACAGGCAACTTTCGAGGGACATACTTTTCGCAACAAGCTTCCACTAGGAAAGCACAGGCAACTCGTTCGAACGTCAAAGCCAACCAAATGGCAATTACCCGAGGGACACGATTTTCGCAAGGCACCTTCCACTAGGGAAGCGCAGGCAACCCGAAGGCGAGTCGAAGACAACCTAAAGGCATCACCCGAGGGACATGGAGGAATGCACCAGTGGAGTTCGCTGCACAGGCAGGGATCCGTCCAACTCGCACAAACCGAACACAACTCACGCGCCACGACGTACACTGTGCACCAGCCCCCCAAAACGAATCACCCCCCGAAGGACCAGGAAGCCCGACGAACGCGCGAAAACATTTAGAGAGGCCGAGCAAGCACCGGTTAGCGCGAATGCAAATAACAAGCGCAACAGGCAACTTTCGAGGGACATACTTTTCGCAACAAGCTTCCACTAGGAAAGCATAGGCAACTCGTTCGAACGTCAAAGCCAACCAAATGGCAATTACCCGAGGGACACGCCTTTCGCAAGGCACCTTCCACTAGGGAAGCGCAGGCAACCCGAAGGCGAGTCGAAGACAACCTAAAGGCATCACCCGAGGGACATGGAGGAATGCACCAGTGGAGTTCGCTGCACAGGCAGGGATCCGTCCAACTCGCACAAACCGAACACAACTCACGCGCCACGACGTACACTGTGCACCAGCCCCCCAAAACGAATCACACCCCGAAGGACTAAGAAGCCCGACGAACGCGCGAAAACATTTAGAGAGGCCGAGCAAGCACCGGTTAGCGCGAATGCAAATAACAAACTCAACAGGCAACTTTCGAGGGACATACTTCTCGCAACAAGCTTCCACAAGGAAAGCACAGGCAACTCGTTCGCACGCCAAAGCCAACCAAATGGCAATTTAACCGAGGGACATGCATTTCGCAAGGCAACTTGTAGAATTACCCGAGGGACATGGCATGCTTGCCAAGGCCGTGGCTTGGCATGCTTGCCAAGGCCGTGGCATGACATGCTGCTGGCCAAGGCCGTGGCAAGCCATGCTGCTGGACAAGGCCGTGGCATGACATGCTGATGGCCGAGGCCGTGGCAAGGCATGCTGATGGCCGAGGCCGTGGCAAGGCATGCTGATGGCCGAGGCCGTGGCAAGGCATGCTGATGGCCGAGGCCGTGGCGTGGCATGCCATGCTGCTGGACGAGGCCGTGGCAAGGCATGCTGCTGGCCAAGGCGTTGGCATGGCATGCTGCTGACCAAGGCTTGGGCTTGCCATGCTGCCGGCCAAGGCCGCGGCATGGCATGCTGCCGGCCAAGGCCGGGGCAGGGCATGCTGCTGGCCAAGGCTTTGGCATGCCATGTTGCTGGCCAAGGCCGTGGCATGGCATGCTGCTGGCCAAGGCCGGGGCATGGCAAGCTGCTGGCCAAGGTCGTGGCATGGCACGCTGCTGGCCAAGGCCGGGGCATGGCAAGCTGCTGGCCATGGCCGTGGCATGACAAGCTTGCCAAGGCCGGGGCATGGCGTGCTGCTGGCCAAGGCTTTGGCATGCCATGTTGCTGGCCAAGGCTGTGGCATGGCATGCTGCTGGCCAAGGCCGTGGCATGACATGCTGGCGAAGGCCGGGGCATGGAATGCTGCTGGCCAAGGCCGTGGCATGGCATGCTGCTGGCCAAGGCCGTGGCATGACATGCTTGCCAAGGCCAGGGCATGGCATGCTGCTGGCCAAGGCTTTGGCATGCCATGTTGCTGGCCAAGGCTGTGGCATGGCATGCTGGCCTAGGCCAACGTGCCACCGCCACCACCGCGGGCCGCCACTAGACGCATCCCGTGCTTGGCTATGTAGTTTCGATGCCACAAGCCAATGCCACAAGCCAAGCGATGGCATGTGCCAAGCGCCCGCCTAGGCATAGGCGTGGCCTGTGGCCTGGCCATGCTGGCCAGCCTTAAGGGAGGTGCCCCCCCCTTATAATAGCCTGTTAAGCCCTTTTCAATCTGGCAGGAGGAAACATCAACCATGTTTGAGGAGTCATAATGGGGTTTTTTTAAAAAGTAATGGTTTTTTGCCAAAACTTTCAACATGAAAGTTGTATGAAATAATTTAATACACCATAAAAAAAAATTACAAAAAAATATTTGGCCACCGGAATATTTTATTTTAATTTATTTCAATTTTAATACTTAAAAAATAATAAAAATTACTAAAAATACTCAAAAACTTCTAGAAAAATTCCAACAATTATAAGATGAGGCACTAGTAATTATAGTAATTTTTTCAATTATTTTTTTATTTTTTATTTATTTTATTATAATTTTTATGAGTAAATAAATAATTAAAAAGCCCAACGAACGTGCAAAAACTCTTAGAGAAACCGAGCAAGCATCGGATAGCTCGAATGCAACAGGCAACTTCTGAGGGACATACTTTTCCCAACAAGCTTCCACTGGGGAAAGCACTAGCAACGTGTTCGCAAGTCAAAGGCAACCAAACGGCTATTAGCCGAGGGACATGCATTTCGCAGGGCAACATATACGTAAGTCAAAGCCAAACCAAATGGCAATTACACGAGGGACAGGATTGCTTGCCAAGGGCGTGGCATGCTATGTTCTAGCCCAAGGCCAAGGCACGCCACGCTGCGGGACAAGGCCGTGGCAAGACATGCGGCTGGGCTTGGCCTTGGCATGGCATGCCGCTGGCCTTGGCTGGGCAGCGTTGGCCTTGGCATGGAATGTTGCTGGCTTCGGATGGGCTGCCTTGGCCTTGGCCTTGGCCTTGGCATGGCATGCTGCTGGCCTTGGCCTTGGCATGGCATGCTGCTGGCTTTGGCTGGGCTGCCTTCCCCGGGCCATGCCATGCTGCTGGCCTTGGCCTTGGCATGGCATGCTGCTGGCTTTGGCTGGGCTGCCTTGGCCGTGGCATGGCATGGCATGCTGCTGGCCTTGGCCTTGGCATGGCATGCTGCTGGCTTTGGCTGGCCTGCCTTCGCCGTGGCATGGCATGCTGCTGGCCTTGGCCTTGGCATGGCATGCTGCTGGCTTTGGCTGGGCTGCCTTGGCCGTGGCATGGCATGCAGCTGCCTTGGCCTTGGCATGGCATGCTGCTGGCTTTGGCTGGGCTGCCTTGGCCTTGGCATGGCATGCTGCTGGCCTTGGCTTGGCATGGCATGCTGCTGGCTTTGGCTGGGCTGCCTTGGCCGTGGCATGCCATGCTGCTGGCCATGGCCTTGGCATGGCATGCTGCTGGCTTTGGCTGGCCTGCCTTGGCCTTGGCATGGCATGCTGCTGGCCTTGGCTTGGCATGGCATGCTGCTGGCTTTGGCTGGCCTGCCTTGGCCGTGGCATGGCATGCTGCTGGCCTTGGCCTTGGCATGGCATGCTGCTGGCTTTGGCCGGCCTGCCTTGGCCGTGGCATGGCATGCTGCTGGCGTTGGCCTTGGCATGGCATGCTGCTGGCTTTGGCTGTACTCCCTTGGCCGTGGCATGCCATGCGGCTGGCCTTGGCCTTGGCGTGGCATGCTGCTGGCTTTGGCTGGGCTGCCTTGGCCGTGGCATGGCATGCTGCTGGCCTTGGCCTTGGCATGGCATGCTGCTGGCTTTGGCTGGGCTGCCTTGGCCGTGGCATGGCATGCTGCTGGCCTTGGCCTTGGCTTGGCATGCTGCTGGCTTTGGCTGGGCTGCCTTGGCCGTGGCATGGCATGCTGCTGGCCTTGGCCTTGGCATGGCATGCTGCTGGCTTTGGCTGGGCTGCCTTGGCCTTGGCATGGCATGCTGCTGGCCTTGGCTTGGCATGGCGTGCTGCTGGCTTTGGCTGGCCTGCATTGGCCGTGGCATGGCATGCTGCTGGCCTTGGCCTTGGCATGGCATGCTGCTGGCTTTGGCTGGGCTGCCTTGGCCTTGGCACGGCATGCTGCTGGCCTTGGCTTGGCATGGCATGCTGCTGGCTTTGGCTGGCCTGCCTTGGCCGTGGCATGGCATGCTGCTGGCCTTGGCCTTGGCATGGCATGCTGCTGGCTTTGGCTGGCCTGCCTTGGCCGTGGCATGGCATGCTGCTGGCCTTGGCCTTGGCATGGCATGCTCCTGGCTTTGGCTGGGCTGCCTTGGCCGTGGCATGGCATGCTGCTGGCCTTGGCCTTGGCATGGCATGCTGCTGGCTTTGGCTGGGCTGCCTTGGCCGTGGCATGGCATGCTGCTGGCCTTGGCCTTGGCATGGCATGCTGATGGCTTTGGCTGGGCTGCCTTGGCCGTGGCATGGCATGCTGCTGGCCTTGGCCTTGGCATGGCATGCTGCTGGCTTTGGCTGGGCTGCCTTGGCCGTGGCATGCCATGCTGCTGGCCTTGGCCTTGGCATGGCATGCTGTTGGCTTTGGCTGGGCTGCCTTGGCCTTGGCATGGCATGCTGCTGGCCTTGGCTTGGGATGGCATGCTGCTGGCTTTGGCTTGGCATGGCATGCTGCTGGCCTTGGCTTGGGATGGCATGCTGCTGGCCTGCCTTGGCCGTGGCATGGCAGGCTGCTGGCCTTGGCCTTGGCATGGCATGCTGCTGGCTTTGGCAGGCCTGCCTTGGCCGTGGCATGGCATGCTGCTGGCCTTGGCCTTGGCATGGCATGCTGCTGGCTTTGGCTGGGCTGCCTTGGCCGTGGCATGGCATGCTGCTGGCCTTGGCCTTGGCATGGCATGCTGCTGGCTTTGGCTGGGCTGCCTTGGCCGTGGCATGGCATGCTGCTGGCCTTGGCCTTGGCATGGCATGCTGCTGGCTTTGGCTGGCCTGCCTTGGCCGTGGCATGGCTTGCTGCTGGCCTTGGCCTTGTGTCACAGGCCGACTCCTTTAGAGGCGCAGCGGATCAATTTTTGCCTGTGTGGCGCTCAAACTCCACCAAGTTTAAGCCCGCCATTGCTCGTTGACAAATCGAGTGTTGATGATCTCACCCGTTTGAACATTAGGTCCCAATGCTGTGTCAAGCAAAACAACTTCACAAGAAGCTCCGTCTTCACCCGGATGCCACAAGTAGGCCTGATGCCTCAAGTGCCCCAAGCACGGCATAAGTCGCTTCATAGCGCCAAGCTTACTTCAAGCAAGGTGCTCGCCGAACTTAGGTTTATGTCATCAAGGCGCCTAGCCACACAACAATGTGCTCGCGAAGGTCCTCAACTTAGCTGACAAGCCAACGTTGCCGGTTGGGTATTTAACAGCGTCTCGAAGTGTCGCAGGGTCTAGCATGCCTCAATAGATGCATATTGGATGGCCACTTGGTCATGCGAAGCCCACAAGCCACCGAGGGCCAATCTCATGCCCACGGCGTAGTCCTCGTGCCAACACGCGTGCTAGATTCCGCCTAAGGCCATTGCGCACCTTAGCGTTGCACCAACGCGTAGCGTGAGTAAGGCGATGTCCCAATCCGTAGCTTGCTCGTAGCATAAAGTAGTCCCTCAATGGACGTAGTCGTTGCATAGCTTGATGCCTTCATTCGATAGCCCACATATGCGGTGTCGCCTTCCAACCGCTTAGCTTAAGCCACGGGATCCCCTCGTGCAAGGTCGAACCCAAACCAAGCACTAGAGTTGGCACACGAGGCCTCTAGTGGTGCCTCGATAGCCCATTCGGTCCAAAACGAGTCCCAAAGATACCATGTTGCGTGGCATAATGGAAACAACATAGTGGACCTCTCACTCGGGAGAGACGCGCAGTGCCTACATCTTCGCACCGTCCACGGGGCTCCCAAACCCACATGGAGACTCTAGACACCCCTCTGGATGCCTACAGCCCGCCCTTGAGTTGCCCCAAGGTTGCTCACTTCAAGTCCAGTTTGGACGGGGAGGTTGGTAGGCAGCACACCATACCCCCTTATAGTAGCTTGTTAAGCCCTTCTTCATCTGGCAGGAGGAAACATCATACATGTCTGAGGAGTCATAATGACTTATATGGGCTATGGCTTTGTCTTGTGTTGGCTATTGGTGGCATACATGCCTTGGGCTACTTGGGGCCAATGTTAGGCCACGTTGCGGCACTTCCAATGGCCACTCTTGAGCACTCAAATGGCTACACTACCGCGAGCGAAACGTCACGGAGTTGGCCTTGCAAGGCAACCCGTGACACTCTCCTCCACTTCAACCATCAACGTCCTCGTTGATGTAGCACAAAGCTGATGCTGCAGTGCGTGTACCGGCTCCTCTGATCAGTCCAACACCTCTGTGTTGACGGCCTACCTTCAACGTCTAACTCTCTTTAGCCAAGCTCCCCTCATTGTTCTCTACTCAAACCCAGCTGAACTGCACTCCACTTGTTGCACCCTCTGCTGGTTGCACCCTCTGCTGGTGACTTCACTCAAATGGCCTCTGCCAAAGCTCCTCTGAGCGTCTCTAAACTCTGCTCTTTGCCAATACTCTTGAAATGCCAAACCCTCTTCTCAAATGGCCTCTGCCAATGCTCCTCTGAGCAAACTCCTCTGCAAACTCAAGCTCCTCTAAGCTAACTCATGCTCCTCTGAGCTGACTCCACTAGACGATGTTCCTCTAAACTCAAGCTCCTCTGAGCTAACTCAAAATGGCCTCTTTGCCAATGCTCCTCCGAGCAATGCTCCTCTTGAGCCCTCTTCTCGAATGGCCTCTCTTCCAATGCTCCTCCGAGCAAACTCAAACTCTTCTGAGCTGACTCGCAGTGGGTCGTCGCATCGCGACTTCCTCCTCCACTCGAGTTGTCGACGCCCTCGTCGACTTAATGCAAATCTTCAGTTGCTCCTCAAAATTATGCAACAATGCCCTCTGGCAAGCTCAAAGCCCCCTGGCTGATATCTTCAATAAACTGAAGCATCTCTGTACTGTGCCCTCTGGCAAAATGAAAGCCCTCTGGCTGCTGCTCATTAGCAAGCTCATGTCTCTGAAGCCTTCTGGCTGATGCCCTCTGGCAAACTCGATCTCTGAAGCCCTCTTGGCTGTTGCCCTCTGGCAAACTCAAACTTCGAAGCCCGCTTGGCTGTTGCTCTCTAGCAAACTCAAACTCTGAAGCACTCTAGCTGAAGCCCTCTGGCAAGTTGTAGCCTCCTGGCTAATGCATTCTGTGCAAACTCAAATTTTCTCATGCTCTCTAGCAAAATGAAGCCCTCTGGCTGAACTCAAACTCATGCCCTCTGGCTGTTGCTCTCTAGCAAAATGAAGCCCTCTGGCTGAACTCAAACTCGTGCCCTCTGGCAATGGGTAACCCTCTGGCTGGATATTTACTTAACCCAAAACTTCAATGCTCTTATAGAAGTGTAGCCCTCTGGCTGAAATGAAGCCCACTGGCTTTGCTCAACTTGTGCCTTCTGGCAAAGTGTAGCCTACCGGCTGAATCTCATGCTCGTGCCCTCTGGCAAGCCCTCTGGCTCTACTTATGTCTTCTGGCTAGAATTTAACTCATGCTGCCCAGTGCCTCGGCCACTGCCTTCACCCGAGTCAGCTATCTCCTCAAGCTCAATGATTTCGCCTTTCGAAGGCTCACCGCTCCTACCACCCACAAAAACTAGCCATCTCAGCAAAGCTGCTCAAAACGGTGCGCTGATCCTGGCACCAAACTCATGTCCTGACTTTACAATCCCGCTACATGGTTGTCCTCCAACAACGATGATTTCATCCATCACCCCGCTCTATAGCAAGCATGTACACTCGGTGCCTCTGCACACGGGAGTCAAGATCTCAAATTTTATCTTGAATTTTTTTCCGAACAAACCCTCTATGAGTCAACAACCATGCTCTGAAGATGCAAAACCACTGACAAGCACAAGTTGCAGATGCCACCCCAAACGGTCGAAACATAGGCCCCCTGAAGCAAACCAGTGATAATGCCATAGCACGTGCACGGCTGCCAACGAAAATCCGTCTCTAAGGCTCAATAACTGAAGATCACATGCCCACAATCTGATACAAGCATTCCACAAGTCCAAACTGCGGTAGAAATCCCCATGTAGCCAACAAAGTAACACAATCATGCCAACCCTGCTGGTTAGGAAGCAACCCGTCCACATATGTAGCTTACTCGCGCCACAGTGTGCCCACAGTGTAGAAATGCTCACCAAGTCCACAAAGTGAGAGGGAGACACCAAGTTAGCAAGGAAACACTAGATGCCACAATGTTGCTCAATTCGCACCCTCGAGAACGGTTGCTGCATTCAAGGCATCACCGAAGAATACCACCATAAGCACGGATACCCCAAGACATCACCAATCAGCTCCCATAGTTCAAACCTGACTAGAAAACCAACGGCGGTCTTGTTTAGAGTCTAGGATGTCAAGCACGTCCCCCAGGATGAGTTTCATGCATACTCCTTCAAACAGCTGCATCGGGGTTCACGGAAGAATGATATCACAAAGTAGCTGCATGTCCGCTCTAGATCGAACTCACCCCAAATGAGTGATCTAGCTCTGATACCAACTGTCACAGGCCGACTCCTTTAGAGGCGCAGCGGATCAATTTTTGCCTGTGTGGCGCTCAAACTCCACCAAGTTTAAGCCCGCCATTGCTCGTTGACAAATCGAGTGTTGATGATCTCACCCGTTTGAACATTAGGTCCCAATGCTGTGTCAAGCAAAACAACTTCACAAGAAGCTCCGTCTTCACCCGGATGCCACAAGTAGGCCTGATGCCTCAAGTGCCCCAAGCACGGCATAAGTCGCTTCATAGCGCCAAGCTTACTTCAAGCAAGGTGCTCGCCGAACTTAGGTTTATGTCATCAAGGCGCCTAGCCACACAACAATGTGCTCGCGAAGGTCCTCAACTTAGCTGACAAGCCAACGTTGCCGGTTGGGTATTTAACAGCGTCTCGAAGTGTCGCAGGGTCTAGCATGCCTCAATAGATGCATATTGGATGGCCACTTGGTCATGCGAAGCCCACAAGCCACCGAGGGCCAATCTCATGCCCACGGCGTAGTCCTCGTGCCAACACGCGTGCTAGATTCCGCCTAAGGCCATTGCGCACCTTAGCGTTGCACCAACGCGTAGCGTGAGTAAGGCGATGTCCCAATCCGTAGCTTGCTCGTAGCATAAAGTAGTCCCTCAATGGACGTAGTCGTTGCATAGCTTGATGCCTTCATTCGATAGCCCACATATGCGGTGTCGCCTTCCAACCGCTTAGCTTAAGCCACGGGATCCCCTCGTGCAAGGTCGAACCCAAACCAAGCACTAGAGTTGGCACACGAGGCCTCTAGTGGTGCCTCGATAGCCCATTCGGTCCAAAACGAGTCCCAAAGATACCATGTTGCGTGGCATAATGGAAACAACATAGTGGACCTCTCACTCGGGAGAGACGCGCAGTGCCTACATCTTCGCACCGTCCACGGGGCTCCCAAACCCACATGGAGACTCTAGACACCCCTCTGGATGCCTACAGCCCGCCCTTGAGTTGCCCCAAGGTTGCTCACTTCAAGTCCAGTTTGGACGGGGAGGTTGGTAGGCAGCACACCATACCCCCTTATAGTAGCTTGTTAAGCCCTTCTTCATCTGGCAGGAGGAAACATCATACATGTCTGAGGAGTCATAATGACTTATATGGGCTATGGCTTTGTCTTGTGTTGGCTATTGGTGGCATACATGCCTTGGGCTACTTGGGGCCAATGTTAGGCCACGTTGCGGCACTTCCAATGGCCACTCTTGAGCACTCAAATGGCTACACTACCGCGAGCGAAACGTCACGGAGTTGGCCTTGCAAGGCAACCCGTGACACTCTCCTCCACTTCAACCATCAACGTCCTCGTTGATGTAGCACAAAGCTGATGCTGCAGTGCGTGTACCGGCTCCTCTGATCAGTCCAACACCTCTGTGTTGACGGCCTACCTTCAACGTCTAACTCTCTTTAGCCAAGCTCCCCTCATTGTTCTCTACTCAAACCCAGCTGAACTGCACTCCACTTGTTGCACCCTCTGCTGGTTGCACCCTCTGCTGGTGACTTCACTCAAATGGCCTCTGCCAAAGCTCCTCTGAGCGTCTCTAAACTCTGCTCTTTGCCAATACTCTTGAAATGCCAAACCCTCTTCTCAAATGGCCTCTGCCAATGCTCCTCTGAGCAAACTCCTCTGCAAACTCAAGCTCCTCTAAGCTAACTCATGCTCCTCTGAGCTGACTCCACTAGACGATGTTCCTCTAAACTCAAGCTCCTCTGAGCCGAGGCCGTGGCATGTCATGCGGGCCGAGGCCGTGGCATGTCATGCGGGCCGAGGCCGTGGCATGGCATGCGGGCCGAGGCCGTGGCATGGCATGCGGGCCGAGGCCGTGGCATGGCATGTTGGGCGACGCCGTGGCAAGGCATGCGGGCCGAGGCCGTGGCATGGCATGTTGGGCGACGCCGTCGCAAGGCATGCGGGCCGAGGCCGTGGCATGGCATGCGGGCCGTGGCCGTGGCAGGGCATGTTGGGCGACGCCGTGGCATGGCATGCGGGCCGAGGCCGTGGCATGGCATCTTTGGCAACGCCGTGGCAAGACATGCGGGCCGTGGCATGGCATGGCATGCGGGCCGAGGCCGTGGCATGGCATGTTGGGCAACGCCGTGGCAAGGCATGCGGGCCAAGGCCGTGGCATGGCATGCGGGCCGAGGCCGGGGCATGGCATGCGGGCCGAGGCCGTGGCATGTCATGCGGGCCGAGGCCGTGGCATGGCATGCGGGTCGAGGCCGTGGCATGTCATGCGGGCCGAGGCCGTGGCATGGCATGCGGGCCGAGGCCGTGGCATGGCATGCGGGCCGAGGCCGTGGCATGGCATGCGGGCCGAGGCCGTGGCATGGCATGTTGGGCGACGCCGTAGCAAGGCATGCGGGCCGAGGCCGTGCCTCGACATGTTGGCCAAGGCTAAGGCATGGCACGCCGGGCAACGCGGTGGCATGGCATGCAGGGCAACGCGGTGGCAAGGCATGCGGGCCGAGGCCGTGGCATGGCATGTTGGGCAACGCCGTAGCAAGGCATGCGGGCCGAGGCCGTGGCATGGCATGCGGGCCGTGGCCGTGGCATGGCATGTTGGGCGACGCCGTGGCATGGCATGCGGGCCGAGGCCGTGGCATGGCATGTTTGGCAACGCCGTGGCAAGACATGCGGGCCGTGGCATGGCATGGCATGCGGGCCAAGGCCGTGGCATGGCATGTTGGGCAACGCCGTGGCAAGGCATGCGGGCCGAGGCCGTGGCATGGCATGCGGGCCGAGGCCGTGGCATGGCATGCGGGCCGAGGCCGTGGCATGGCATGCGGGCCGATGCCGTGGCATGGCATGTTGGGCGACGCCGTGGCAAGGCATGCGGGCCGAGGCCGTGGCATGGCATGTTGGGCAACGCCGTCGCAAGGCATGCGGGCCGAGGCCGTGGCATGGCATACGGGCCGTGGCCGTGGCATGGCATGTTGGGCGACGCCGTGGCATGGCATGCGGGCCGAGGCCGTGGCATGGCATGTTTGGCAACGCCGTGGCAAGACATGCGGGCCGTGGCATGGCATGGCATGCGGGCCGAGGCCGTGGCATGGCATGTTGGGCAACGCCGTGGCAAGGCATGCGGGCCGAGGCCGTGGCATGGCATGCGGGCCGAGGCCGTGGCATGGCATGTTGGGCGACGCCGTCGCAAGGCATGCGGGCCGAGGCCGTGGCATGGCATGCGGGCCGAGGCCGTGGCAAGTCATGCGGGCCGAGGCCGTGGCATGGCATGCGGGCCGAGGCCGTGGCATGGCATGCGGGCCGAGGCCGTGGCATGGCATGTTGGCCGACGCCGTGGCAAGGCATGCGGGCCGAGGCCGTGCCTCGACATGTTGGCCAAGGCTAAGGCATGGCACGCCGGGCAACGCGGTGGCGTGGCATGCAGGGCAACGCGGTGGCAAGGCATGCGGGCCGAGGCCGTGGCATGGCATGTTGGGCAACGCCGTAGCAAGGCATGCGGGCCGAGGCCGTGGCATGGCATGCGGGCCGAGGCCGTGGCATGGCATGCGGGCCGAGGCCGTGGCATGGCATGCGGGCCGTGGCCGTGGCATGGCATGTTGGGCGACGCCGTGGCATGGCATGCGGGCCGAGGCCGTGGCATGGCATGTTTGGCATCGCCGTGGCAAGACATGCGGGCCGTGGCATGGCATGGCATGCGGGCCGAGGCCGTGGCATGGCATGTTGGGCAACGCCGTGGCAAGGCATGCGGGCCGAGGCCGTGGCATGGCATGCGTGCCGAGGCCGTGGCATGTCATGCGGGCCGAGGCCGTGGCATGGCATGCGGGCCGAGGCCGTGGCATGGCATGTTGGGCGACGCCGTAGCAAGGCATGCGGGCCGAGGCCGTGCCTCGACATGTTGGCCAAGGCTAAGGCATGGCACGCCGGGCAACGCGGTGGCATGGCGTGCTGGGCAACGCGGTGGCAAGGCATGCGAGCCGAGGCCGTGGCATGGCATATTGGGCAACGCCGTAGCAAGGCATGCGGGCCGAGGCCGTGGCATGGCATGCGGGCCGAGGCCGTGGCATGGCATGTTGGGCGACGCCGTGGCATGGCATGCGGGCCGAGGCCGTGGCTTGGCATGTTTGGCAACGCCGTGGCAAGACATGCGGGCCGTGGCATGGCATGGCATGCGGGCCGAGGCCGTGGCATGGCATGTTAGGCAACGCCGTGGCAAGGCATGCGGGCCGAGGCCGTGGCATGGCATGCGGGCCGAGGCCGTGGCATGTCATGCGGGCCGAGGCCGTGGCATGGCATGCGGGCCGAGGCCGTGGCATGGCATGTTGGGCGACGCCGTGGCATGGCATGCGGGCCGAGGCCGTGGCTTGGCATGTTTGGCAACGCCGTGGCAAGACATGCGGGCCGTGGCATGGCATGGCATGCGGGCCGAGGCCGTGGCATGGCATGTTAGGCAACGCCGTGGCAAGGCATGCGGGCCGAGGCCGTGGCATGGCATGCGGGCCGAGGCCGTGGCATGTCATGCGGGCCGAGGCCGTGGCATGGCATGCGGGCCGAGGCCTTGGCATGGCATGCGGGCCGAGGCCGTGGCATGGCTTGTTGGGCGACGCCGTAGCAAGGCATGCGGACCGAGGCCGTGCCTCGACATGTTGGCGAAGGCTAATGCATGGCACGCCGGGCAACGCGGTGGCATGGCATGCTGGGCAACGCGGTGGCAAGGCATGCGGGCTGAGGCCGTGGCATGGCATGCTGGGCAACGCCGTAGCAAGGCATGCGGGCCGAGGCCGTGGCATGGCATGCGGGCCGTGGCCGTGGCATGGCATGTTGGGCGACGCCGGGGCATGGCATGCGGGCCGAGGCCGTGGCATGGCATGTTTGGCAACGCCGTGGCAAGACATGCGGGCCGTGGCATGGCATGGCATGCGGGCCGAGGCCGTGGCGTGGCATGTTGGGCAACGCCGTGGCAAGGCATGCGGGCCGAGGCCGTGGCATGGCATGCGGGCCGAGGCCGTGGCATGTCATGCGGGCCGAGGCCGTGGCATGGCATGCGGGCCGAAGCCGTGGCATGGCATGCGGGCCGAGGCCCTGGCATGGCATGCGGGCCGTGGCCGTGGCATGGCATGTTGGGCGACGCCGTAGCAAGGCATGCGGGCCGAGGCCGTGGCATGGCATGCGGGCCGAGGCCGTGGCATGGCATGTTGGGCGACGCCGTAGCAAGGCATGCGGGCCGAGGCCGTGGCTCGACATGTTGGCCAAGGCTAAGGCATTGCACGCCGGGCAACGCGGTGGCATGGCATGCTGGGCAACGCGGTGGCAAGGCATGCGGGCCGAGGCCGTGGCATGGCATGTTGGGCAACGCCGTGGCAAGGCATGCGGGCCGAGGCCGTGGCATGGCATGCGGGCCGAGGCCGTGGCATGGCATGCGGGCCGAGGCCGTGGCATGGCATGCGGGCCGAGGCCGTGGCATGGCATACGGGCCGAGGCCGTGGCAAGGCATGCGGGCCGAGGCCGTGGCATGGCATGCGGGCCGAGGCCGTGGCATGTCATGCGGGCCGAGGCCGTGGCATGGCATGCGAGCCGAGGCCGAGGCCTGGGCATGGCATGCGGGCCGAGGCCGTGGCATGGCATGTTGGGCGACGCCGTAGCAAGGCATGCGGGCCGAGGCCGTGCCTCGACATGTTGGCCAAGGCTAAGGCATGGCACGCCGGGCAACGCGGTGGCATGGCATGCTGGGCAACGCAGTGGCAAGGCATGCGGGCCGAGGCCGTGGCATGGCATGTTGGGCAACGCCGTAGCAAGGCATGCGGGCCGAGGCCGTGGCATGGCATGCGGGCCGTGGCCGTGGCATGGCATGTTAGGCGACGCCGGGGCATGGCATGCGGGCCGAGGCCGTGGCATGTCATGCGGGCCGAGGCCGTGGCATGGCATGCGGGCCGAGGCCGTTGCAAGGCATGCGGGCCGAGGCCGTGGCATGTCGTGCGGGCCGAGGCCGTGGCAAGGCATGCGGGCCGAGG
>NC_138974.1:145573255-145588255 GCF_055761805.1 Camellia sinensis | reverse complement strand
TGTGCACCAGCCCCCCAAAACGAATCACCCCCCGAAGGACTAAGAAGCCCGACGAACGCGCGAAAACATTTCGAGAGGCCGAGCAAGCACCGGTTAGCGCGAATGCAAGTAACAAGCGCAACAGGCAACTTTCGAGGGACATACTTTTCGCAACAAGCTTCCACTAGGAAAGCACAGGCAACTCGTTCGAACGTCAAAGCCAACCAAATGGCAATTACCCGAGGGACACGATTTTCGCAAGGCACCTTCCACTAGGGAAGCGCAGGCAACCCGAAGGCGAGTCGAAGACAACCTAAAGGCATCACCCGAGGGACATGGAGGAATGCACCAGTGGAGTTCGCTGCACAGGCAGGGATCCGTCCAACTCGCACAAACCGAACACAACTCACGCGCCACGACGTACACTGTGCACCAGCCCCCCAAAACGAATCACCCCCCGAAGGACCAGGAAGCCCGACGAACGCGCGAAAACATTTAGAGAGGCCGAGCAAGCACCGGTTAGCGCGAATGCAAATAACAAGCGCAACAGGCAACTTTCGAGGGACATACTTTTCGCAACAAGCTTCCACTAGGAAAGCATAGGCAACTCGTTCGAACGTCAAAGCCAACCAAATGGCAATTACCCGAGGGACACGCCTTTCGCAAGGCACCTTCCACTAGGGAAGCGCAGGCAACCCGAAGGCGAGTCGAAGACAACCTAAAGGCATCACCCGAGGGACATGGAGGAATGCACCAGTGGAGTTCGCTGCACAGGCAGGGATCCGTCCAACTCGCACAAACCGAACACAACTCACGCGCCACGACGTACACTGTGCACCAGCCCCCCAAAACGAATCACACCCCGAAGGACTAAGAAGCCCGACGAACGCGCGAAAACATTTAGAGAGGCCGAGCAAGCACCGGTTAGCGCGAATGCAAATAACAAACTCAACAGGCAACTTTCGAGGGACATACTTCTCGCAACAAGCTTCCACAAGGAAAGCACAGGCAACTCGTTCGCACGCCAAAGCCAACCAAATGGCAATTTAACCGAGGGACATGCATTTCGCAAGGCAACTTGTAGAATTACCCGAGGGACATGGCATGCTTGCCAAGGCCGTGGCTTGGCATGCTTGCCAAGGCCGTGGCATGACATGCTGCTGGCCAAGGCCGGGGCATGCCATGCTGCTGGACAAGGCCGTGGCAAGACATGCTGATGGCCGAGGCCGTGGCAAGGCATGCTGATGGCCGAGGCCGTGGCAAGGCATGCTGATGGCCGAGGCCGTGGCAAGGCATGCTGATGGCCGAGGCCGTGGCGCGGCATGCCATGCTGCTGGACGAGGCCGTGGCAAGGCATGCTGCTGGCCAAGGCGTTGGCATGGCATGCTGCTGACCAAGGCTTGGGCTTGCCATGCTGCCGGCCAAGGCCGCGGCATGGCATGCTGCCGGCCAAGGCCGGGGCAGGGCATGCTGCTGGCCAAGGCTTTGGCATGCCATGTTGCTGGCCAAGGCCGTGGCATGGCATGCTGCTGGCCAAGGCCGGGGCATGGCAAGCTGCTGGCCAAGGTCGTGGCATGGCACGCTGCTGGCCAAGGCCGGGGCATGGCAAGCTGCTGGCCATGGCCGTGGCATGACAAGCTTGCCAAGGCCGGGGCATGGCGTGCTGCTGGCCAAGGCTTTGGCATGCCATGTTGCTGGCCAAGGCTGTGGCATGGCATGCTGCTGGCCAAGGCCGTGGCATGACATGCTGGCGAAGGCCGGGGCATGGAATGCTGCTGGCCAAGGCCGTGGCATGGCATGCTGCTGGCCAAGGCCGTGGCATGACATGCTTGCCAAGGCCAGGGCATGGCATGCTGCTGGCCAAGGCTTTGGCATGCCATGTTGCTGGCCAAGGCTGTGGCATGGCATGCTGGCCTAGGCCAACGTGCCACCGCCACCACCGCGGGCCGCCACTAGACGCATCCCGTGCTTGGCTATGTAGTTTCGATGCCACAAGCCAATGCCACAAGCCAAGCGATGGCATGTGCCAAGCGCCCGCCTAGGCATAGGCGTGGCCTGTGGCCTGGCCATGCTGGCCAGCCTTAAGGGAGGTGCCCCCCCCCTTATAATAGCCTGTTAAGCCCTTTTCAATCTGGCAGGAGGAAACATCAACCATGTTTGAGGAGTCATAATGGGGTTTTTTTAAAAAGTAATGGTTTTTTGCCAAAACTTTCAACATGAAAGTTGTATGAAATAATTTAATACACCATAAAAAAAATTACAAAAAAATATTTGGCCACCGGAATATTTTATTTTAATTTATTTCAATTTTAATACTTAAAAAATAATAAAAATTACTAAAAATACTCAAAAAATTCTAGAAAAATTCCAACAATTATAAGATGAGGCACTAGTAATTATAGTAATTTTTTCAATTATTTTTTTATTTTTTATTTATTTTATTATAATTTTTATGAGTAAATAAATAATTAAAAAGCCCAACGAACGTGCAAAAACTCTTAGAGAAACCGAGCAAGCATCGGATAGCTCGAATGCAACAGGCAACTTCCGAGGGACATACTTTTCCCAACAAGCTTCCACTGGGGAAAGCACTAGCAACGTGTTCGCAAGTCAAAGGCAACCAAACGGCTATTACCCGAGGGACATGCATTTCGCAGGGCAACATATACGTAAGTCAAAGCCAAACCAAATGGCAATTACACGAGGGACAGGATTGCTTGCCAAGGGCGTGGCATGCGATGTTCTAGCCCAAGGCCAAGGCACGCCACGCTGCGGGACAAGGCCGTGGCAAGACATGCGGCTGGGCTTGGCCTTGGCATGGCATGCCGCTGGCCTTGGCTGGGCAGCGTTGGCCTCGGCATGGAATGTTGCTGGCTTCGGATGGGCTGCCTTGGCCTTGGCCTTGGCCTTGGCATGGCATGCTGCTGGCCTTGGCCTTGGCATGGCATGCTGCTGGCTTTGGCTGGGCTGCCTTCCCCGGGCCATGCCATGCTGCTGGCCTTGGCCTTGGCATGGCATGCTGCTGGCTTTGGCTGGGCTGCCTTGGCCGTGGCATGGCATGGCATGCTGCTGGCCTTGGCCTTGGCATGGCATGCTGCTGGCTTTGGCTGGCCTGCCTTCGCCGTGGCATGGCATGCTGCTGGCCTTGGCCTTGGCATGGCATGCTGCTGGCTTTGGCTGGGCTGCCTTGGCCGTGGCATGGCATGCAGCTGCCTTGGCCTTGGCATGGCATGCTGCTGGCTTTGGCTGGGCTGCCTTGGCCTTGGCATGGCATGCTGCTGGCCTTGGCTTGGCATGGCATGCTGCTGGCTTTGGCTGGGCTGCCTTGGCCGTGGCATGCCATGCTGCTGGCCTTGGCCTTGGCATGGCATGCTGCTGGCTTTGGCTGGCCTGCCTTGGCCTTGGCATGGCATGCTGCTGGCCTTGGCTTGGCATGGCATGCTGCTGGCTTTGGCTGGCCTGCCTTGGCCGTGGCATGGCATGCTGCTGGCCTTGGCCTTGGCATGGCATGCTGCTGGCTTTGGCCGGCCTGCCTTGGCCGTGGCATGGCATGCTGCTGGCCTTGGCCTTGGCATGGCATGCTGCTGGCTTTGGCTGTACTCCCTTGGCCGTGGCATGCCATCCTGCTGGCCTTGGCCTTGGCGTGGCATGCTGCTGGCTTTGGCTGGGCTGCCTTGGCCGTGGCATGGCATGCTGCTGGCCTTGGCCTTGGCATGGCATGCTGCTGGCTTTGGCTGGGCTGCCTTGGCCGTGGCATGGCATGCTGCTGGCCTTGGCCTTGGCTTGGCATGCTGCTGGCTTTGGCTGGGCTGCCTTGGCCGTGGCATGGCATGCTGCTGGCCTTGGCCTTGGCATGGCATGCTGCTGGCTTTGGCTGGGCTGCCTTGGCCTTGGCATGGCATGCTGCTGGCCTTGGCTTGGCATGGCGTGCTGCTGGCTTTGGCTGGCCTGCATTGGCCGTGGCAGGGCATGCTGCTGGCCTTGGCCTTGGCATGGCATGCTGCTGGCTTTGGCTGGGCTGCCTTGGCCTTGGCACGGCATGCTGCTGGCCTTGGCTTGGCAGGGCATGCTGCTGGCTTTGGCTGGCCTGCCTTGGCCGTGGCATGGCATGCTGCTGGCCTTGGCTTGGCATGGCATGCTGCTGGCTTTGGCTTGCCTGCCTTGGCCGTGGCATGCCATGCTGCTGGCCTTGGCCTTGGCATGGCATGCTGCTGGCTTTGGCTGGCCTGCCTTGGCCGTGGCATGGCATGCTGCTGGCCTTGGCCTTGGCATGGCATGCTGCTGGCTTTGCCTGGGCTGCCTTGGCCGTGGCATGCCATGCTGCTGGCCTTGGCCTTGGCATGGCATGCTGCTGGCTTTGGCTGGGCTGCCTTGGCCGTGGCATGGCATGCTGCTGGCCTTGGCCTTGGCATGGCATGCTGCTGGCTTTGGCTGGGCTGCCTTGGCCTTGGCATGGCATGCTGCTGGCCTTGGCTTGGCATGGCATGCTGCTGGCTTTGGCTGGCCTGCCTTGGCCGTGGCATGGCATGCTGCTGGCCTTGGCCTTGGCATGGCATGCTGCTGGCTTTGGCTGGGCTGCCTTGGCCTTGGCATGGCATGCTGCTGGCCTTGGCTTGGCATGGCATGCTGCTGGCTTTGGCTGGCCTGCCTTGGCCGTGGCATGGCATGCTGCTGGCCTTGGCCTTGGCATGGCATGCTGCTGGCTTTGGTTGGCCTGCCTTGGCCGTGGCATGGCATGCTGCTGGCCTTGGCCTTGGCATGGCATTCTGCTGGCTTTGGCTGGGCTGCCTTGGCCGTGGCATGGCATGCTGCTGGCCTTGGCCTTGGCATGGCATGCTGCTGGCTTTGGCTGGGCTGCCTTGGCCTTGGCATGGCATGCTGCTGGCCTTGGCTTGGCATGGCATGCTGGTGGCTTTGGCTGGCCTGCCTTGGCCGTGGCATGGCATGCTGCTGGCCTTGGCCTTGGCGTGGCATGCTGCTGGCTTTGGCTGGGCTGCCTTGGCCGTGGCATGGCATGCTGCTGGCCTTGGCCTTGGCATGGCATGCTGCTGGCTTTGGCTGGGCTGCCTTGGCCTTGGCATGGCATGCTGCTGGCCTTGGCTTGGCATGGCATGCTGCTGGCTTTGGCTGGCCTGCCTTGGCCGTGGCATGGCATGCTGCTGGCCTTGGCCTTGGCATGGCATGCTGCTGGCTTTGGCTGGCCTGCCTTGGCCGTGGCATGGCATGCTGCTGGCCTTGGCCTTGGCATGGCATGCTGCTGGCTTTGGCTGGGCTGCCTTGGCCGTGGCATGGCATGCTGCTGGCCTTGGCCTTGGCCTGGCATGCTGCTGGCTTTGGCTGGGCTGCCTTGGCCTTGGCATGGCATGCCGCTGGCCTTGGCCTTGGCATGGCATGCTACTGGCTTTGGCTGGGCTGCCTTGGCCGTGGCATGGCATGCTGCTGGCCTTGGCCTTGGCATGGCATGCTGCTGGCTTTGGCTGGGCTGCCTTGGCCTTGGCATGGCATGCTGCTGGCCTTGGCTTGGCATGGCATGCTGCTGGCTTTGGCTGGCCTGCCTTGGCCGTGGCATGGCATGCTGCTGGCCTTGGCCTTGGCATGGCATGCTGCTGGCTTTGGCTGGGGTGCCTTGGCCGTGGCATGGCATGCTGCTGGCCTTGGCCTTGGCATGGCATGCTGCTGGCTTTGGCTGGCCTGCCTTGGCCGTGGCATGGCATGCTGCTGGCCTTGGCCTTGGCATGGCATGCTGCTGGCTTTGGCTGGGCTGCCTTGGCCTTGGCATGGCATGCTGCTGGCCTTGGCTTGGCATGGCATGCTGCTGGCTTTGGCTTGCCTGCCTTGGCCGTGGCATGGCATGCTGCTGGCCTTGGCCTTGGCATGGCATGCTGCTGGCTTTGGCTGGGCTGCCTTGGCCGTGGCATGGCATGCTGCTGGCCTTGGCCTTGGCATGGCATGCTGCTGGCTTTGGCTGGGCTGCCTTGGCCTTGGCATGGCATGCTGCTGGCCTTGGCTTGGCATGGCATGCTGCTGGCTTTGGCTGGCCTGCCTTGGCCGTGGCATGGCATGCTGCTGGCCTTGGCCTTGGCATGGCATGCTGCTGGCTTTGGCTGGGCTGCCTTGGCCGTGGCATGGCATGCTGCTGGCCTTGGCCTTGGCATGGCATGCTGCTGGCTTTGGCTGGGCTGCCTTGGCCTTGGCATGGCATGCTGCTGGCCTTGGCTTGGCATGGCATGCTGCTGGCTTTGGCTTGCCTGCCTTGGCCGTGGCATGGCATGCTGCTGGCCTTGGCCTTGGCATGGCATGCTGCTGGCTTTGGCTGGCCTGCCTTGGCCGTGGCATGGCATGCTGCTGGCCTTGGCCTTGGCATGGCATGCTGCTGGCTTTGGCTGGGCTGCCTTGGCCGTGGCATGCCATGCTGCTGGCCTTGGCCTTGGCATGGCATGCTGCTGGCTTTGGCTGGGCTGCCTTGGCCGTGGCATGGCATGCTGCTGGCCTTGGCCTTGGCATGGCATGCTGCAGGCTTTGGCTGGGCTGCCTTGGCCTTGGCATGGCATGCTGCTGGCCTTGGCTTGGCATGGCATGCTGCTGGCTTTGGCTGGCCTGCCTTGGCCGTGGCATGGCATGCTGCTGGCCTTGGCCTTGGCATGGCATGCTGCTGGCTTTGGCTGGGCTGCCTTGGCCTTGGCATGGCATGCTGCTGGCCTTGGCTTGGCATGGCATGCTGCTGGCTTTGGCTGGCCTGCCTTGGCCGTGGCATGGCATGCTGCTGGCCTTGGCCTTGGCATGGCATGCTGCTGGCTTTGGGTGGCCTGCCTTGGCCGTGGCATGGCATGCTGCTGGCCTTGGCCTTGGCATGGCATTCTGCTGGCTTTGGCTGGGCTGCCTTGGCCGTGGCATGGCATGCTGCTGGCCTTGGCCTTGGCATGGCATGCTGCTGGCTTTGGCTGGCCTGCCTTGGCCGTGGCATGGCATGCTGCTGGCCTTGGCCTTGGCATGGCATGCTGCTGGCTTTGGCTAGGCTGCCTTGGCCGGGGCATGGCATGCTGCTGGCCTTGGCCTTGGCATGGCATGCTGCTGGCTTTGGCTGGGCTGCCTTGGCCGCGGCATGGCATGCTGCTGGCCTTGGCCTTGGCATGGCATGCTGCTGGCTTTGGCTGGGCTGCCTTGGCCTTGGCATGGCATGCTGCTGGCCTTGGCTTGGCATGGCATGCTGCTGGCTTTGGCTTGCCTGCCTTGGCCGTGGCATGGCATGCTGCTGGCCTTGGCCTTGGCATGGCATGCTGCTGGCTTTGGCTGGCCTGCCTTGGCCGTGGCATGGCATGCTGCTGGCCTTGGCCTTGGCATGGCATGCTGCTGGCTTTGGCTGGGCTGCCTTGGCCGTGGCATGCCATGCTGCTGGCCTTGGCCTTGGCATGGCATGCTGCTGGCTTTGGCTGGGCTGCCTTGGCCGTGGCATGGCATGCTGCTGGCCTTCGCCTTGGCATGGCATGCTGCTGGCTTTGGCTGGGCTGCCTTGGCCGTGGCATGGCATGCTGCTGGCCTTGGCCTTGGCATGGCATGCTGCTGGCTTTGGCTGGGCTGCCTTGGCCGTGGCATGCCATGTTGCTGGCCTTGGCCTTGGGGCTGGGCTGCCTTGGCTGCGGTTGTCATCACTAGACGTGCGTTGCGTGCGAAGGCGTGCAAAGGCGTGCGCGACCATGCGCGCAACACGCGCACCGTGGTCAAAAAGACCACGCGCGCGGTATTCGCACAGGCCACGCTGCCCACGCCGCCGGCATGCCAGGCCAGGCTGCCCTGGCCGGCTGCATGCCAGGCCGCCCAGGCCGTGCTGCCCAGGCCGGCTGCATGCCAGGCCGCCCAGGCCGTGCGCATGCCATGCCGTGCTGCCCAGGCCGGCTGCATGCCAGGCCGCCCAGGCCGTGCGCATGCCATGCCGTGCTGCCCACGCCGCGGGCATGCCAGCCCGGCTGCATGCCAGGCCGCCCAGGCCGTGCGCATGCCATGCCGTGCTGCCCACGCCGCGCGCATGCCAGGCCGCCCACGCCCGCGCGCATGCCACGCCATGCTGCTCTAGGCCGCGCCCAAGGCCGCGGTCCAGGCTGCGCAAGGCCGCGCCCAGGCCGCGCAAGGCTGCCCAAGGCCGCGCCCAGGCCGCGCAAGGCCGCGCCCAGGCCGCGCCCGAGCCGCCCAAGGCCGCCCAAGGCCGCGGTCCAGGCCGCCCAAGGCCGCGGCCGAGCCGCCCCAGGCCGCAGCCCAGGCCGCGGTCGAGCCGCAGTGCATGTAACCCAAGGCCGCAGCCCAGGCCGCGCCCAACATGGGGCGTACCTGACACTGCCTTGCCCTGGGCAAGGGAGGTGCCCCCCCCTTATAATAGCCTGTTAAGCCCTTTTCAATCTGGCAGGAGGAAACATCAAGCATGTTCGAGGAGTCATAATGGGGTTTTTTTAAAAAGTAATGGTTTTTTGCCAAAACTTTCAACATGAAAGTTGTAGGAAATAATTTAATACACCATAAAAAAAATTAAAAAAAATATTTTTTTACCGGAAATATTTTATTTTAATTTATTTCGATTTTAATACTTTAAAAATAATAAAAATTAATAAAAATGGTCAAAAAATTATGGAAAAATTCCAATAATTAAAGGATGATTCACTAGTAATTATAGAAATTATTAAATTATTTTTTCATTTTTTTTATTTTATTTTGATTTTTTTTGCCAAATAAGGACTTTAAAAATTCGAAAACCTCAAGGAAAATTGCAAAAAAATAGGGAATGACATTTAAAATTGATTGTAGTGCATTTTTAATTGTGTTGCACGGTTTGGATAAGATTATAAAAGAATCATGTTCAAAAAGATCGATCAAGGCGGTGGCATGCCATGGCCTTGGCCTTGGCCTTTGCCCGCGGCCTTGGCCTTGGCCTTGGCCATGCCTTGCACAGGGACTTGGCCTTGCCCACTGCCTTGGCCTTGGCCTTGGCCTTGGCCTTGGCCATGGCATGGCATGCTCGCCGAGGCCGTGGCATGCCTTGCTGCTAGCCAAGGCCGTGGCGTGGCATGCTCGCCGAGGCCGTGGCATGCCTTGCTGCTAGCCAAGGCCGTGGCGTGGCATGCTCGCCCAGCCCGTGGCATGCCATGCTCGCCCAGCCCGTGGCACGCCATGTTGGCCCAAGGCATTGGCATGGCATGCCGGCCAAGGCATGCTGGCCAACGCTGCACAAGGCGGTGCCATGGCATGGCATGCTGACCAAGACCGTGCCATGGCATGTTGGGCGACGCCGTAGCAAGGCATGCGGGCCGAGGCCGTGGCATGGCATGTTGGGCGACGCCGTAGCAAGGCATGCGGTCCGAGGCCGTGGCAAGACATGCGGGCCGTGGCATGGCATGGCATGCGGGCCGAGGCCGTGGCAGGACATGTTGGTCAAGGCTAAGGCATGGAACGCCGGGCAACGCGGTGGCATGGCATGCTGGGCAACGCGGTGGCAAGGCATGCGGGCCGGGGCCGTGGCATGGCATGTTGGGCAACGTCGTAGCAAGGCACGCGGGCCGAGGCCGTGGCATGGCATGCGGGCCGAGGCCGTGGCATTGCATGTTTGGCGACGCCGTCGCAAGGCATGCGGGCCGAGGCCGTGGCATGGCATGTTGGGCGACGCCGTAGCAAGGCATGCGGGCCGAGGCCGTGGCATGGCATGCGGGGCGAGGCCGTGGCATGGCAAGTTGGGCGACGTCGTGGCAAGGCATGCTGGCCGAGGCTGTGGCAAGGCATGCGGGCCGAGGCCGTGGCAAGGCATGCGGGCCGAGGCCGTGGCGTGGCATGCGGGCCGAGGCCGTGGCTTGTCATGCGGGCCGAGGACGTGGCTTGGCATGCGGGCCGAGGCCGTGGCATGTCATGCGGGCCGAGGCCGTGGCATGGCATGCGGGCCGAGGCCGTGGCATGGCATGCGGGCCGAGGCCGTGGCATGGCATGCGGGCCGAGGCCGTGGCATGGCATGTTGGGCGACGCCGTGGCAAGGCATGCGGGCCGAGGCCGTGGCATGGCATGTTGGGCGACGCCGTCGCAAGGCATGCGGGCCGAGGCCGTGGCATGGCATGCGGGCCGTGGCCGTGGCAGGGCATGTTGGGCGACGCCGTGGCATGGCATGCGGGCCGAGGCCGTGGCATGGCATGTTTGGCAACGCCGTGGCAAGACATGCGGGCCGTGGCATGGCATGGCATGCGGGCCGAGGCCGTGGCATGGCATGTTGGGCAACGCCGTGGCAAGGCATGCGGGCCAAGGCCGTGGCATGGCATGCGGGCCGAGGCCGGGGCATGGCATGCGGGCCGAGGCCGTGGCATGTCATGCGGGCCGAGGCCGTGGCATGGCATGCGGGCCGAGGCCGTGGCATGGCATGCGGGCCGAGGCCGTGGCATGGCATGTTGGGCGACGCCGTAGCAAGGCATGCGGGCCGAGGCCGTGCCTCGACATGTTGGCCAAGGCTAAGGCATGGCACGCCGGGCAACGCGGTGGCATGGCATGCAGGGCAACGCGGTGGCAAGGCATGCGGGCCGAGGCCGTGGCATGGCATGTTGGGCAACGCCGTAGCAAGGCATGCGGGCCGAGGCCGTGGCATGGCATGCGGGCCGTGGCCGTGGCATGTCATGTTGGGCGACGCCGTGGCATGGCATGCGGGCCGAGGCCGTGGCATGGCATGTTTGGCAACGCCGTGGCAAGACATGCGGGCCGTGGCATGGCATGGCATGCGGGCCAAGGCCGTGGCATGGCATGTTGGGCAACGCCGTCGCAAGGCATGCGGGCCGAGGCCGTGGCATGGCATGCGGGCCGAGGCCGTGGCATGGCATGCGGGCCGATGCCGTGGCATGGCATGTTGGGCGACGCCGTGGCAAGGCATGCGGGCCGAGGCCGTGGCATGGCATGTTGGGCAACGCCGTCGCAAGGCATGCGGGCCGAGGCCGTGGCATGGCATACGGGCCGTGGCCGTGGCATGGCATGTTGGGCGACGCCGTGGCATGGCATGCGGGCCGAGGCCGTGGCATGGCATGTTTGGCAACGCCGTGGCAAGACATGCGGGCCGAGGCCGTGGCATGGCATGTTGGGCAACGCCGTGGCAAGGCATGCGGGCCGAGGCCGTGGCATGGCATGCGGGCCGAGGCCGTGGCATGGCATGTTGGGCGACGCCGTCGCAAGGCATGCGGGCCGAGGCCGTGGCATGGCATGCGGGCCGAGGCCGTGGCATGTCATGCGGGCCGAGGCCGTGGCATGGCATGCGGGCCGAGGCCGTGGCATGGCATGCGGGCCGAGGCCGTGGCATGGCATGTTGGCCGACGCCGTGGCAAGGCATGCGGGCCGAGGCCGTGCCTCGACATGTTGGCCAAGGCTAAGGCATGGCACGCCGGGCAACGCGGTGGCGTGGCATGCAGGGCAACGCGGTGGCAAGGCATGCGGGCCGAGGCCGTGGCATGGCATGTTGGGCAACGCCGTAGCAAGGCATGCGGGCCGAGGCCGTGGCATGGCATGCGGGCCGAGGCCGTGGCATGGCATGCGGGCCGTGGCCGTGGCATGGCATGTTGGGCGACGCCGTGGCATGGCATGCGGGCCGAGGCCGTGGCATGGCATGTTTGGCATCGCCGTGGCAAGACATGCGGGCCGTGGCATGGCATGGCATGCGGGCCGAGGCCGTGGCATGGCATGTTGGGCAACGCCGTGGCAAGGCATGCGGGCCGAGGCCGTGGCATGGCATGCGTGCCGAGGCCGTGGCATGTCATGCGGGCCGAAGCCGTGGCATGGCATGCGGGCCGAGGCCTTGGCATGGCATGCGGGCCGAGGCCGTGGCATGGCATGTTGGGCGACGCCGTAGCAAGGCATGCGGGCCGAGGCCGTGCCTCGACATGTTGGCCAAGGCTAAGGCATGGCACGCCGGGCAACGCGGTGGCATGGCGTGCTGGGCAACGCGGTGGCAAGGCATGCGGGCCGAGGCCGTGGCATGGCATATTGGGCAACGCCGTAGCAAGGCATGCGGGCCGAGGCCGTGGCATGGCATGCGGGCCGAGGCCGTGGCATGGCATGTTGGGCGACGCCGTGGCATGGCATGCGGGCCGAGGCCGTGGCATGGCATGTTTGGCAACGCCGTGGCAAGACATGCGGGCCGTGGCATGGCATGGCATGCGGGCCGAGGCCGTGGCATGGCATGTTAGGCAACGCCGTGGCAAGGCATGCGGGCCGAGGCCGTGGCATGGCATGCGGGCCGAGGCCGTGGCATGTCATGCGGGCCGAGGCCGTGGCATGGCATGCGGGCCGAGGCCTTGGCATGGCATGCGGGCCGAGGCCGTGGCATGGCATGTTGGGCGACGCCGTAGCAAGGCATGCGGACCGAGGCCGTGCCTCGACATGTTGGCCAAGGCTAATGCATGGCACGCCGGGCAACGCGGTGGCATGTCATGCTGGGCAACGCGGTGGCAAGGCATGCGGGCCGAGGCCGTGGCATGGCATGCTGGGCAACGCCGTAGCAAGGCATGCGGGCCGAGGCCGTGGCATGGCATGCGGGCCGTGGCCGTGGCATGGCATGTTGGGCGACGCCGGGGCATGGCATGCGGGCCGAGGCCGTGGCATGGCATGTTTGGCAACGCCGTGGCAAGACATGCAGGCCGTGGCATGGCATGGCATGCGGGCCGAGGCCGTGGCATGGCATGTTGGGCAACGCCGTGGCAAGGCATGCGGGCCGAGGCCGTGGCATGGCATGCGGGCCGAGGCCGTGGCATGTCATGCGGGCCGAGGCCGTGGCATGGCATGCGGGCCGAAGCCGTGGCATGGCATGCGGGCCGAGGCCCTGGCATGGCATGCGGGCCGTGGCCGTGGCATGGCATGTTGGGCGACACCGTAGCAAGGCATGCGGGCCGAGGCCGTGGCATGGCATGCGGGCCGAGGCCGTGGCATGGCATGTTGGGCGACGCCGTAGCAAGGCATGCGGGCCGAGGCCGTGGCTCGACATGTTGGCCAAGGCTAAGGCATTGCACGCCGGGCAACGCGGTGGCATGGCATGCTGGGCAACGCGGTGGCAAGGCATGCGGGCCGAGGCCGTGGCATGGCATGTTGGGCAACGCCGTGGCAAGGCATGCGGGCCGAGGCCGTGGCATGGCATGCGGGCCGAGGCCGTGGCATGTCATGCGGGCCGAGGCCGTGGTATGGCATGCGGGCCGAGGCCGTGGCATGGCATACGGGCCGAGGCCGTGGCAAGGCATGCGGGCCGAGGCCGTGGCATGGCATGTTGGGCAACGCCGTGGCAAGGCATGCGGGCCGAGGCCGTAGCATGGCATGCGGGCCGAGGCCGTGGCATGTCATGCGGGCCGAGGCCGTGGCATGGCATGCGAGCCGAGGCCGAGGCCTGGGCATAGCATGCGGGCCGAGGCCGTGGCATGGCATGTTGGGCGACGCCGTAGCAAGGCATGCGGGCCGAGGCCGTGCCTCGACATGTTGGCCAAGGCTAAGGCATGGCACGCCGGGCAACGCGGTGGCATGGCATGCTGGGCAACGCGGTGGCAAGGCATGCGGGCCGAGGCCGTGGCATGGCATGTTGGGCAACGCCGTAGCAAGGCATGCGGGCCGAGGCCGTGGCATGGCATGCGGGCCGTGGCCGTGGCATGGCATGCGGGCCGAGGCCGTGGCATGTCATGCGGGCCGAGGCCGTGGCATGGCATGCGGGCCGAGGCCGTTGCAAGGCATGCGGGCCGAGGCCGTGGCATGTCATGCGGGCCGAGGCCGTGGCAAGGCATGCGGGCCGAGGCCGTGGCATGGCATGCGGGCCGAGGCCGTGGCATGGCATGCGGGCCGAGGCCGTGGCATGGCATGTTGGGCGACGCCGTAGCAAGGCATGCGGGCCGAGGCCGTGGCATGGCATGCGGGCCGAGGCCGTGGCATGGCATGTTGGGCGACGCCGTAGCAAGGCATGCGGGCCGAGGCCGTGCCTCGACATGTTGGCCAAGGCTAAGGCATGGCACGCCGGGCAACGCGGTGGCATGGCATGCTGGGCAACGCGGTGGCAAGGCATGCGGGCCGAGGCCGTGGCATGGCATGTTGGGCAACGCCGTAGCAAGGCATGCGGGCCGAGGCCGTGGCATGGCATGCGGGCCGTGGCCGTGGCATGGCATGTTGGGCGACGCCGGGGCATGGCATGCGGGCCGAGGCCGTGGCATGTCATGCGGGCCGAGGCCGTGGCATGGCATGCGGGCCGAGGTCGTTGCAAGGCATGCGGGCCGAGGCCGTGGCATGTCATGCGGGCCGAGGCCGTGGCAAGGCATGCGGGCCGAGGCCGTGGCATGGCATGCGGGCCGAGGCCGTGGCATGGCATGTTGGGCGACGCCGTAGCAAGGCATGCGGGCCGAGGCCGTGGCATGGCATGCGGGCCGAGGCCGTGGCATGGCATGTTGGGCGACGCCGTAGCAAGGCATGCGGGCCGAGGCCGTGGCATGGCATGCGGGCCGAGGCCGTGGCATGGCATGTTGGGCGACGCCGTAGCAAGGCATGCGGGCCGAGGCCGTGGCTCGACATGTTGGCCAAGGCTAAGGCATTGCACGCCGGGCAACGCGGTGGCATGGCATGCTGGGCAACGCGGTGGCTAGGCATGCGGGCCGAGGCCGTGGCATGGCATGTTGGGCAGCGCCGTAGCAAGGCATGCGGGCCGAGGCCGTGGCATGGCATGCGGGCCGAGGCAGTGGCATGTCATGCGGGCCGAGGCCGTGGCATGGCATGCGGGCCGAGGCCGTGGCATGGCATGCGGGCCGAGGCCGTGGCATGGCATGCGGGCCGAGGCCGTGGCATGGCATGTTGGGCAACGCCGTGGCAAGGCATGCGGGCCGAGGCCGTGGCATGGCATGCGGGCCGAGGCCGTGGCATGACATGCGGGCCGAGGCCGTGGCATGGCATGCGGGCCGAGGCCTGGGCATGGCATGCGGGCCGAGGCCGTGGCATGGCATGTTGGGCGACGCCGTAGCAAGGCATGCGGGCCGAGGCCGTGCCTCGACATGTTGGCCA
>NC_138974.1:145550755-145563255 GCF_055761805.1 Camellia sinensis | reverse complement strand
GCCAAGGCCGTGGCATGACATGCTGGCCAAGGCCGGGGCATGGCATGCTGCTGGCCAAGGCCGTGGCATGGCATGCTGCTGGCCAAGGCCGTGGCATGACATGCTTGCCAAGGCCAGGGCATGGCATGCTGCTGGCCAAGGCTTTGGCATGCCATGCTGCTGGCCAAGGCCGTGGCATGACATGCTTGCCAAGGCCAGGGCATGGCATGCTGCTGGCCAAGGCTGTGGCATGGCATGCTGCTGGCCAAGGCCGTGGCATGACATGCTGGCCAAGGCCGGGGCATGGCATGCTGCTGGCCAAGGCCGGGGCATGGCATGCTGCTGGCCAAGGCCGTGGCATGACATGCTTGCCAAGGCCCAGGGCATGGCATGCTGCTGGCCAAGGCTTTGGCATGCCATGTTGCTGACCGAGGCTGTGGCATGGCATGCTGGCCTAGGCCAACGTGCCACCGCCACCACCGCGGGCCGCCACTCGACGCATCCCGTGCTTGGCTATGTAGTTTCGATGCCACAAGCCAATGCCACAAGCCAAGCGATGGCATGTGCCAAGCGCCCGCCTAGGCATAGGCGTGGCCTGTGGCCTGGCCATGCTGGCCAGCCTTAAGGGAGGTGCCCCCCCCTTATAATAGCCTGTTAAGCCCTTTTCAATCTGGCAGGAGGAAACACCAAGCATGTTCGAGGAGTCATAATGGGGTTTTTTTAAAAAGTAATGGTTTTTTGCCAAAACTTTCAACATGAAAGTTGTATGAAATAATTTAATACACCATAAAAAAAATTATAAAAAAATATTTGGCCACCGGAATATTTTATTTTAATTTATTTCAATTTTAATACTTAAAAAATAATAAAAATTACTAAAAATACTCAAAAAATTCTACAAAAATTCCAACAATTATAAGATGAGGCACTAGTAATTATAGTAATTTTTTTAATTATTTTTTTTATTTTTTATTTATTTTATTATAATTTTTATGAGTAAATAAATAATTAAAAAGCCCGACGAACGTGCAAAAACTCTTAGAGAAACCGAGCAAGCATCGGATAGCTCGAATGCAAATAACAAACGCAACAGGCAACTTCCGAGGGACATACTTTTCCCAACAAGCTTCCACTGGGGAAAGCACTAGCAACGTGTTCGCAAGTCAAAGGCAACCAAACGGCTATTACCCGAGGGACATGCATTTCGCAGGGCAACATATACGTAAGTCAAAGCCAAACCAAATGGCAATTACACGAGGGACAGGATTGCTTGCCAAGGGCGTGGCATGCGATGTTCTAGCCCAAGGCCAAGGCACGCCACGCTGCGGGACAAGGCCGTGGCAAGACATGCGGCTGGCCTTGGCCTTGGCATGGCATGCCACTGGCTTTGGCTGGGCTGCGTTGGCCTTGGCATGGAATGTTGCTGGCTTCGGATGGGCTGCCTTGGCCTTGGCCATGGCCTTGGCATGGCATGCTGCTGGCCTTGGCCGTGGCATGGCATGCTGCTGGCCTTGGCCTTGGCACGGCATGCTGCTGGCCTTGGCCTTGGCATGGCATGCTGCTGGCTTTGGCTGGGCTACCTTGGCCGTGGCATGGCATGCTGCTGGCCTTGGCCTTGGCATGGCATGCTGCTGGCTTTGGCTGGGCTGCCTTGGCCGTGGCATGGCATGCTGCTGGCCTTGGCCTTGGCATGGCATGCTGCTGGCTTTGGCTGGGCTGCCTTGGCCGTGGCATGGCATGCTGCTGGCCTTGGCCTTGGCATGGCATGCTGCTGGCTTTGGCTGGGCTGCCTTGGCCGTGGCATGGCACGCTGCTGGCCTTGGCCATGGCATGGCATGCTGCTGGCTTGGGCTGGGCTGCCTTGGCCGTGGCATGGGATGCTGCTGGGCTGCCTTGGCCGTGGCATGGCATGCTGCTGGCCTTGGCCTTGGCATGGCATGCTGCTTGCATTGGCTGGGCTGCCTTGGCCGTGGCATGGCATGCTGCTGGCCTGGGCCTTGGCATGGCATGCTGCTGGCTTTGGCTGGCCTGCCTTGGCCGTGCCATGGCATGCTGCTGGCCTTGGCCTTGGCATGGCATGCTGCTGGCTTTGGCTGGGCTGCCTTGGCCGTGGCATGGCATGCTGCTGGCCTTGGCCTTGGCATGGCATGCTGCTGGCTTTGGCTGGCCTGCCTTGGCCGTGGCATGGCATGCTGCTGGCCTTGGCCCTGGCATGGCATGCTGCTGGCTTGGGCTGGGCTGCCTTGGCCGTGGCATGGCATGCTGCTGGCCTAGGCCTTGGCATGGCATGCTGCTGGCTTTGGCTGGCCTGCCTTGGCCGTGGCATGGCATGCTGCTGGCCTTGGCCTTGGCATGGCTTGCTGCTGGCATTGGCTGGGCTGACTTGGCCGTGGCATGGCATGCTGCGGGCCTTGGCCTTGGCATGGCATGTTGCTGGCTTTGGCTGGGCTGCCTTGGCCGTGGCATGGCATGCTGCTGGCCTTGGCCTTGGCATGGCTTGCTGCTGGCATTGGCTGGGCTGCCTTGGCCGTGGCATCGCATGCTGCTGGCCTTGGCCTTGGCATGGCATGCTGCTGGCTTTGGCTGGATTGCCTTGGCCGTGGCATGGCATGCTGCTGGCCTTGGCCTTGGCATGGCATGCTGCTGGCTTTGGCTGGCCTGCCTTGGCCTTGGCATGGCATGCTGCTGGCCTTGGCCTTGGCATGGCATGCTGCTGGCTTTGGCTGGCCTGCCTTGGCCGTGGCATGGCAAGCTGCTGGCCTTGGCCTTGGCATGGCATGCTGCTGGCTTTGGCTGGGCTGCCTTGGCCGTGGCATGGCATGCTGCTGGCCTTGGTATTGGCATGGCATGCTGCTGGCTTTGGCTGGCCTGCCTTGGCCGT
The DNA here is from genome assembly GCF_055761805.1 of Camellia sinensis. Classification (NCBI taxonomy): domain Eukaryota; kingdom Viridiplantae; phylum Streptophyta; class Magnoliopsida; order Ericales; family Theaceae; genus Camellia; species Camellia sinensis. The sequence continues at coordinate 145,560,395 of NC_138974.1, read as the reverse complement.
GGCATGGCATGCTGCTGGCCTTGGCCATGGCATGGCATGCTGCTGGCTTGGGCTGGGCTGCCTTGGCCGTGGCATGGCATGCTGCTGGCCTAGGCCTTGGCATGGCATGCTGCTGGCTTTGGCTGGCCTGCCTTGGCCGTGGCATGGCATGCTGCTGGCCTTGGCCTTGGCATGGCTTGCTGCTGGCATTGGCTGGGCTGCCTTGGCCGTGGCATCGCATGCTGCTGGCCTTGGCCTTGGCATGGCATGCTGCGGGCTTTGGCTGGGCTGCCTTGGCCGTGGCATGGCATGCTGCTGGCCTTGGCCTTGGCATGGCATGCTGCTGGCTTTGGCTGGCCTGCCTTGGCCGTGGCATGGCATGCTGCTGGCCTTGGCCTTGGCAAGGCATGCTGCTGGCTTTGGCTGGCCTGCCTTGGCCGTGGCATGGAATGCGGCTGGCCTTGGCCTTGGCATCGAATGCTGCTGGTTTTGGCTGGGCTGCCTTGGCCGTGCCATGGCATGCTGCTGGCCTTGGCCGTGGCATGGCATGCTGCTGGCTTTGGCTGGGCTGCCTTGGCCGTGGCATGGCATGCTGCTGGCCTTGGCCTTGGCATGGCATGCTGCTGGCTTTAGCTGGCCTTCCTCGGCCGTGGCATGGCATGCTGCTGGCCTTGGCCTTGGCATGGCATGCTGCTGGCTTTGGCTGGCCTGCCTTGGCCGTGGCATGGCATGCGGCTGGCCTTGGCCTTGGCATGGCATGCTGCTGGCTTTGGCTGGCCTGCCTTGGCCGTGCCATGGCATGCTGCTGGCCTTGGCCTTGGCATGGCATGCTGCTGGCTTTGGCTGGGCTGCCTTGGCCGTGGCATGGCATGCTGCTGGCCTTGGCTTTGGCATGGCATGCTGCTGGCTTTGGCTGGCCTGCCTTGGCCGTGGCATGGCATGCTGCTGGCCTAGGCCATGGCATGGCGTGCTGCTGGCTTGGGCTGGGCTGCCTTGGCCGTGGCATGGCATGCTGCTGGCCTAGGCCTTGGCATGGCCTGCTGCTGGCTTTGGCTGGCCTGCCTTGGCCGTGGCATGGCATGCTGCTGGCCTTGGCCTTGGCATGGCTTGCTGCTGGCTTTGGCTGGGCTGCCTTGGCCGTGGCATGGCATGCTGCTGGCCTTGGCCTTGGCATGGCACGCTGCTGGCTTTGGCTGGCCTGCCTTGGCCGTGGCATGGCATGCTGCTGGCCTTGGCCATGGCATGGCATGCTGCTGGCTTGGGCTGGGTTGCCTTGGCCGTGGCATGGCATGCTGCTGGCCTTTGCCTTGGCATGGCTTGCTGCTGGCATTGGCTGGGCTGCCTTGGCCGTGGCATGGCATGCTGCTGGCCTTGGCCTTGGCATGGCATGCTGCTGGCCATGGCCTTGGCATGGCATGCTGCTGGCTTTGGCTGGCCTGCCTTGGCCGTGGCATGGCATGCTGCTGGCCTTGGCCTTGGCATGGCATGCTGCTGGCTTTGGCTGGCCTGCCTTGGCCGTGGCATGGCATGCTGCTGGCCTTGGCCATGGCATGGCATGCTGCTGGCTTGGGCTGGGCTGCCTTGGCCGTGGCATGGCATGCTGCTGGCCTTGGCCTTGGCATGGCATGCTGCTGGCTTTGGCTGGGCTGCCTTGGCCGTGGCATGGCATGCTGCTGGCCTTGGCCTTGGCATGGCATGCTGCTGGCTTTGGCTGGCCTGCCTTGGCCGTGGCATGGCAGGCTGCTGGCCTTGGCCTTGACATGGCATGCTGCTGGCTTTGGCTGGGCTGCCTTGGCCGTGGCATGGCATGCTGCTGGCCTTGGCCTTGGCATGGCATGCTGCTGGCTTTGGCTGGCCTGCCTTGGCTGTGGCATGGCATGCTGCTGGCCTTGGCCATGGCATGGCATGCTGCTGGATTGGGCTGGGCTGCCTTGGCCGTGGCATGGCATGCTGCTGGCCTAGGCCTTGGCATGGCATGCTGCTCGCTTTGGCTGGCCTGCCTTGGCCGTGGCATGGCATGCTGCTGGCCTTGGCCTTGGCATGGCTCGCTGCTGGCATTGGCTGGGCTGCCTTGGCCGTGGCATCGCATGCTGCTGGCCTTGGCCTTGGCATGGCATGCTGCTGGCTTCGGCTGGGCTGCCTTGGCCGTGGCATGGCATGCTGCTGGCCTTGGCCTTGGCATGGCATGCTGCTGGCCTTGGCCTTGGCATGGCATGCTGCTGGCTTTGGCTGGCCTGCCTTGGCCGTGGCATGGCATGCTGCTGGCCTTGGCCTTGGCATGGCATGCTGCTGGCTTTGGCTGGCCTGCCTTGGCCGTGGCATGGCATGCTGCTGGCCTTGGCCATGGCATGGCATGCTGCTGGCTTGGGCTGGGCTGCCTTGGCCGTGGCATGGCATGCTGCTGGCCTTGGCCTTGGCATGGCTTGCTGCTGGCTTTGGCTGGGCTGCCTTGGCCGTGGCATGGCATGCTGCTGGCCTTGGCCTTGTCATGGCATGCTGCTGGCTTTGGCTGGGCTGCCTTGGCCTTGGCCGTGGCATGGCAGGCTGCTGGCCTTGGCCTTGGCATGGCATGCTGCTGGCTTTGGCAGGCCTGCCTTGGCCGTGGCATGGCATGCTGCTGGCCTTGGCCTTGGCATGGCATGCTGCTGGCTTTGGCTGGGCTGCCTTGGCCGTGGCATGGCATGCTGCTGGCCTTGGCCTTGGCATGGCATGCTGCTGGCTTCGGCTGGGCTGCCTTGGCCGTGGCATGGCATGCTGCTGGCTTTGGCTGGCCTGCCTTGGCCGTGGCATGGCTTGCTGCTGGCCTTGGCCTTGTGTCACAGGCCGACTCCTTTAGAGGCGCAGCGGATCAATTTTTGCCTATGTGGCGCTCAAACTCCACCAAGTTTAAGCCCGCCATTGCTCGTTGACAAATCGAGTGTTGATGATCTCACCCGTTTGAACATTAGGTCCCAATGCTGTGTCAAGCAAAACAACTTCACAAGAAGCTCCGTCTTCACCCGGATGCCACAAGTAGGCCTGATGCCTCAAGTGCCCCAAGCACGGCATAAGTCGCTTCATAGCGCCAAGCTTACTTCAAGCAAGGTGCTCGCCCAACTTAGGTTTATGTCATCAAGGCGCCTAGCCACACAACAATGTGCTCGCGAAGGTCCTCAACTTAGCTGACAAGCCAACGTTGCCGGTTGGGTATTTAACAGCGTCTCGAAGTGTCGCAGGGTCTAGCATGCCTCAATAGATGCATATTGGATGGCCACTTGGTCATGCGAAGCCCACAAGCCACCGAGGGCCAATCTCATGCCCACGGCGTAGTCCTCGTGCCAACACGCGTGCTAGATTCCGCCTAAGGCCATTGCGCACCTTAGCGTTGCACCAACGCGTAGCGTGAGTAAGGCGATGTCCCAATCCGTAGCTTGCTCGTAGCATAAAGTAGTCCCTCAATGGACGTAGTCGTTGGATAGCTTGATGCCTTCATTCGATAGCCCACATATGCGGTGTCGCCTTCCAACCGCTTAGCTTAAGCCACGGGATCCCCTCGTGCAAGGTCGAACCCAAACCAAGCACTAGAGTTGGCACACGAGGCCTCTAGTGGTGCCTCGATAGCCCATTCGGTCCAAAACGAGTCCCAAAGATACCATGTTGCGTGGCATAATGGAAACAACATAGTGGACCTCTCACTCGGGAGAGACGCGCAGTGCCTACATCTTCGCACCGTCCACGGGGCTCCCAAACCCACATGGAGACTCTAGACACCCCTCTGGATGCCTACAGCCCGCCCTTGAGTTGCCCCAAGGTTGCTCACTTCAAGTCCAGTTTGGACGGGGAGGTTGGTAGGCAGCACACCATACCCCCTTATAGTAGCTTGTTAAGCCCTTCTTCATCTGGCAGGAGGAAACATCATACATGTCTGAGGAGTCATAATGACTTATATGGGCTATGGCTTTGTCTTGTGTTGGCTATTGGTGGCATACATGCCTTGGGCTACTTGGGGCCAATGTTAGGCCACGTTGCGGCACTTCCAATGGCCACTCTTGAGCACTCAAATGGCTACACTACCGCGAGCGAAACGTCACGGAGTTGGCCTTGCAAGGCAACCCGTGACACTCTCCTCCACTTCAACCATCAACGTCCTCGTTGATGTAGCACAAAGCTGATGCTGCAGTGCGTGTACCGGCTCCTCTGATCAGTCCAACACCTCTGTGTTGACGGCCTACCTTCAACGTCTAACTCTCTTTAGCCAAGCTCCCCTCATTGTTCTCTACTCAAACCCAGCTGAACTGCACTCCACTTGTTGCACCCTCTGCTGGTTGCACCCTCTGCTGGTGACTTCACTCAAATGGCCTCTGCCAAAGCTCCTCTGAGCGTCTCTAAACTCTGCTCTTTGCCAATACTCTTGAAATGCCAAACCCTCTTCTCAAATGGCCTCTGCCAATGCTCCTCTGAGCAAACTCCTCTGCAAACTCAAGCTCCTCTAAGCTAACTCATGCTCCTCTGAGCTGACTCCACTAGACGATGTTCCTCTAAACTCAAGCTCCTCTGAGCTAACTCAAAATGGCCTCTTTGCCAATGCTCCTCCGAGCAATGCTCCTCTTGAGCCCTCTTCTCGAATGGCCTCTCTTCCAATGCTCCTCCGAGCAAACTCAAACTCTTCTGAGCTGACTCGCAGTGGGTCGTCGCATCGCGACTTCCTCCTCCACTCGAGTTGTCGACGCCCTCGTCGACTTAATGCAAATCTTCAGTTGCTCCTCAAAATTATGCAACAATGCCCTCTGGCAAGCTCAAAGCCCCCTGGCTGATATCTTCAATAAACTGAAGCATCTCTGTACTGTGCCCTCTGGCAAAATGAAAGCCCTCTGGCTGCTGCTCATTAGCAAGCTCATGTCTCTGAAGCCTTCTGGCTGATGCCCTCTGGCAAACTCGATCTCTGAAGCCCTCTTGGCTGTTGCCCTCTGGCAAACTCAAACTTCGAAGCCCGCTTGGCTGTTGCTCTCTAGCAAACTCAAACTCTGAAGCACTCTAGCTGAAGCCCTCTGGCAAGTTGTAGCCTCCTGGCTAATGCATTCTGTGCAAACTCAAATTTTCTCATGCTCTCTAGCAAAATGAAGCCCTCTGGCTGAACTCAAACTCATGCCCTCTGGCTGTTGCTCTCTAGCAAAATGAAGCCCTCTGGCTGAACTCAAACTCGTGCCCTCTGGCAATGGGTAACCCTCTGGCTGGATATTTACTTAACCCAAAACTTCAATGCTCTTATAGAAGTGTAGCCCTCTGGCTGAAATGAAGCCCACTGGCTTTGCTCAACTTGTGCCTTCTGGCAAAGTGTAGCCTACCGGCTGAATCTCATGCTCGTGCCCTCTGGCAAGCCCTCTGGCTCTACTTATGTCTTCTGGCTAGAATTTAACTCATGCTGCCCAGTGCCTCGGCCACTGCCTTCACCCGAGTCAGCTATCTCCTCAAGCTCAATGATTTCGCCTTTCGAAGGCTCACCGCTCCTACCACCCACAAAAACTAGCCATCTCAGCAAAGCTGCTCAAAACGGTGCGCTGATCCTGGCACCAAACTCATGTCCTGACTTTACAATCCCGCTACATGGTTGTCCTCCAACAACGATGATTTCATCCATCACCCCGCTCTATAGCAAGCATGTACACTCGGTGCCTCTGCACACGGGAGTCAAGATCTCAAATTTTATCTTGAATTTTTTTCCGAACAAACCCTCTATGAGTCAACAACCATGCTCTGAAGATGCAAAACCACTGACAAGCACAAGTTGCAGATGCCACCCCAAACGGTCGAAACATAGGCCCCCTGAAGCAAACCAGTGATAATGCCATAGCACGTGCACGGCTGCCAACGAAAATCCGTCTCTAAGGCTCAATAACTGAAGATCACATGCCCACAATCTGATACAAGCATTCCACAAGTCCAAACTGCGGTAGAAATCCCCATGTAGCCAACAAAGTAACACAATCATGCCAACCCTGCTGGTTAGGAAGCAACCCGTCCACATATGTAGCTTACTCGCGCCACAGTGTGCCCACAGTGTAGAAATGCTCACCAAGTCCACAAAGTGAGAGGGAGACACCAAGTTAGCAAGGAAACACTAGATGCCACAATGTTGCTCAATTCGCACCCTCGAGAACGGTTGCTGCATTCAAGGCATCACCGAAGAATACCACCATAAGCACGGATACCCCAAGACATCACCAATCAGCTCCCATAGTTCAAACCTGACTAGAAAACCAACGGCGGTCTTGTTTAGAGTCTAGGATGTCAAGCACGTCCCCCAGGATGAGTTTCATGCATACTCCTTCAAACAGCTGCATCGGGGTTCACGGAAGAATGATATCACAAAGTAGCTGCATGTCCGCTCTAGATCGAACTCACCCCAAATGAGTGATCTAGCTCTGATACCAACTGTCACAGGCCGACTCCTTTAGAGGCGCAGCGGATCAATTTTTGCCTGTGTGGCGCTCAAACTCCACCAAGTTTAAGCCCGCCATTGCTCGTTGACAAATCGAGTGTTGATGATCTCACCCGTTTGAACATTAGGTCCCAATGCTGTGTCAAGCAAAACAACTTCACAAGAAGCTCCGTCTTCACCCGGATGCCACAAGTAGGCCTGATGCCTCAAGTGCCCCAAGCACGGCATAAGTCGCTTCATAGCGCCAAGCTTACTTCAAGCAAGGTGCTCGCCCAACTTAGGTTTATGTCATCAAGGCGCCTAGCCACACAACAATGTGCTCGCGAAGGTCCTCAACTTAGCTGACAAGCCAACGTTGCCGGTTGGGTATTTAACAGCGTCTCGAAGTGTCGCAGGGTCTAGCATGCCTCAATAGATGCATATTGGATGGCCACTTGGTCATGCGAAGCCCACAAGCCACCGAGGGCCAATCTCATGCCCACGGCGTAGTCCTCGTGCCAACACGCGTGCTAGATTCCGCCTAAGGCCATTGCGCACCTTAGCGTTGCACCAACGCGTAGCGTGAGTAAGGCGATGTCCCAATCCGTAGCTTGCTCGTAGCATAAAGTAGTCCCTCAATGGACGTAGTCGTTGCATAGCTTGATGCCTTCATTCGATAGCCCACATATGCGGTGTCGCCTTCCAACCGCTTAGCTTAAGCCACGGGATCCCCTCGTGCAAGGTCGAACCCAAACCAAGCACTAGAGTTGGCACACGAGGCCTCTAGTGGTGCCTCGATAGCCCATTCGGTCCAAAACGAGTCCCAAAGATACCATGTTGCGTGGCATAATGGAAACAACATAGTGAACCTCTCACTCGGGAGAGACGCGCAGTGCCTACATCTTCGCACCGTCCACGGGGCTCCCAAACCCACATGGAGACTCTAGACACCCCTCTGGATGCCTACAGCCCGCCCTTGAGTTGCCCCAAGGTTGCTCACTTCAAGTCCAGTTTGGACGGGGAGGTTGGTAGGCAGCACACCATACCCCCTTATAGTAGCTTGTTAAGCCCTTCTTCATCTGGCAGGAGGAAACATCATACATGTCTGAGGAGTCATAATGACTTATATGGGCTATGGCTTTGTCTTGTGTTGGCTATTGGTGGCATACATGCCTTGGGCTACTTGGGGCCAATGTTAGGCCACGTTGCGGCACTTCCAATGGCCACTCTTGAGCACTCAAATGGCTACACTACCGCGAGCGAAACGTCACGGAGTTGGCCTTGCAAGGCAACCCGTGACACCTTGGCATGGCATGCTGCTGGCTTTGGCTGGGCTGCCTTGGCCGTGGCATGGCATGCTGCTGGCCTTGGCCTTGGCATGGCATGCTGCTGGCTTTGGCTGGGCTGCCTTGGCCTTGGCATGGCATGCTGCTGGCCTTGGCTTGGCATGGCATGCTGCTGGCTTTGGCTGGCCTGCCTTGGCCGTGGCATGGCAAGCTGCTGGCCTTGGCCTTGGCATGGCATGCTGCTGGCCTTGGCCTTGGCATGGCATGCTGCTGGCCTTGGCCTTGGCATGGCATGCTGCTGGCTTTGGATGGGCTGCCTTGGCCGTGGCATGGCATGTTGCTGGCCATGGCCTTGGCATGGCATGCTGCCGGCTTTGGCTGGGCTGCCTTGGCCGTGGCATGGCATGCTGCTGGCCTTGGCCTTGGCATGGCATGCTGCTGGCTTTGGCTGGGCTGCCTTGGCCTTGGCATGGCATGCTGCTGGCCTTGGCTTGGCATGGCATGCTGCTGGCTTTGCCTGGCCTGCCCTGGCCGTGGCATGGCATGCTGCTGGCCTTGGCCTTGGCATGGCATGCTGCTGGCTTTGGCTGGGCTGCCTTGGCCGTGGCATGGCATGCTGCTGGCCTTGGCCTTGGCATGGCATGCTGCTGGCTTTGGCTGGGCTGCCTTGGCCGTGGCATGGCATGCTGCTGGCCTTGGCCTTGGCATGGCATGCTGCTGGCTTTGGCTGGGCTGCCTTGGCAAGACATGGCATGGCATGTTTGGCAACGCCGTGGCAAGACATGCGGGCCGTGGCATGGCATGGCATGCGGGCCGAGGCCGTGGCATGGCATGTTGGGCAACGCCGTGGCAAGGCATGCGGGCCGAGGCCGTGGCATGGCATGCGGGCCGAGGCCATGGCATGTCATGCGGGCCGAGGCCGTGGCATGGCATGCGGGCCGAAGCCGTGGCATGGCATGCGGGCCGAGGCCCTGGCATGGCATGCGGGCCGTGGCCGTGGCATGGTATGTTGGGCGACACCGTAGCAAGGCATGCGGGCCGAGGCCGTGGCATGGCATGCGGGCCGAGGCCGTGGCATGGCATGTTGGGCGACGCCGTAGCAAGGCATGCGGGCCGAGGCCGTGGCTCGACATGTTGGCCAAGGCTAAGGCATTGCACGCCGGGCAACGCGGTGGCATGGCATGCTGGGCAACGCGGTGGCAAGGCATGCGGGCCGAGGCCGTGGCATGGCATGTTGGGCAACGCCGTGGCAAGGCATGCGGGCCGAGGCCGTGGCATGGCATGCGGGCCGAGGCCGTGGCATGTCATGCGGGCCGAGGCCGTGGCATGGCATGCGGGCCGAGGCCGTGGCATGGCATCCGGGCCGAGGCCGTGGCAAGGCATGCGGGCCGAGGCCGTGGCATGGCATGTTGGGCAACGCCGTGGCAAGGCATGCGGGCCGAGGCCGTGGCATGGCATGCGGGCCGAGGCCGTGGCATGTCATGCGGGCCGAGGCCGTGGCATGGCATGCGAGCCGAGGCCGAGGCCTGGGCATGGCATGCGGGCCGAGGCCGTGGCATGGCATGTTGGGCGACGCCGTAGCAAGGCATGCGGGCCGAGGCCGTGCCTCGACATGTTGGCCAAGGCTAAGGCATGGCACGCCGGGCAACGCGGTGGCATGGCATGCTGGGCAACGCGGTGGCAAGGCATGCGGGCCGAGGCCGTGGCATGGCATGTTGGGCAACGCCGTAGCAAGGCATGCGGGCCGAGGCCGTGGCATGGCATGCGGGCCGTGGCCGTGGCATGGCATGTTGGGCGACGCCGGGGCATGGCATGCGGGCCGAGGCCGTGGCATGTCATGCGGGCCGAGGCCGTGGCATGGCATGCGGGCCGAGGCCGTTGCAAGGCATGCGGGCCGAGGCCGTGGCATGTCATGCGGGCCGAGGCCGTGGCAAGGCATGCGGGCCGAGGCCGTGGCATGGCATGCGGGCCGAGGCCG
>NC_138974.1:145528255-145540755 GCF_055761805.1 Camellia sinensis | reverse complement strand
GAGAGGCCGAGCAAGCACCGGTTAGCGCGAATGCAAATAACAAGCGCAACAGGCAACTTTCGAGGGACATACTTTTCGCAACAAGCTTCCACTAGGAAAGCATAGGCAACTCGTTCGAACGTCAAAGCCAACCAAATGGCAATTACCCGAGGGACACGCCTTTCGCAAGGCACCTTCCACTAGGGAAGCGCAGGCAACCCGAAGGCGAGTCGAAGACAACCTAAAGGCATCACCCGAGGGACATGGAGGAATGCACCAGTGGAGTTCGCTGCACAGGCAGGGATCCGTCCAACTCGCACAAACCGAACACAACTCACGCGCCACGACGTACACTGTGCACCAGCCCCCCAAAACGAATCACACCCCGAAGGACTAAGAAGCCCGACGAACGCGCGAAAACATTTAGAGAGGCCGAGCAAGCACCGGTTAGCGCGAATGCAAATAACAAACTCAACAGGCAACTTTCGAGGGACATACTTCTCGCAACAAGCTTCCACAAGGAAAGCACAGGCAACTCGTTCGCACGCCAAAGCCAACCAAATGGCAATTTAACCGAGGGACATGCATTTCGCAAGGCAACTTGTAGAATTACCCGAGGGACATGGCATGCTTGCCAAGGCCGTGGCTTGGCATGCTTGCCAAGGCCGTGGCATGACATGCTGCTGGCCAAGGCCGTGGCAAGCCATGCTGCTGGACAAGGCCGTGGCATGACATGCTGATGGCCGAGGCCGTGGCAAGGCATGCTGATGGCCGAGGCCGTGGCAAGGCATGCTGATGGCCGAGGCCGTGGCGTGGCATGCCATGCTGCTGGACGAGGCCGTGGCAAGGCATGCTGCTGGCCAAGGCGTTGGCATGGCATGCTGCTGACCAAGGCTTGGGCTTGCCATGCTGCCGGCCAAGGCCGCGGCATGGCATGCTGCCGGCCAAGGCCGGGGCAGGGCATGCTGCTGGCCAAGGCTTTGGCATGCCATGTTGCTGGCCAAGGCCGTGGCATGGCATGCTGCTGGCCAAGGCCGGGGCATGGCAAGCTGCTGGCCAAGGTCGTGGCATGGCACGCTGCTGGCCAAGGCCGGGGCATGGCAAGCTGCTGGCCATGGCCGTGGCATGACAAGCTTGCCAAGGCCGGGGCATGGCGTGCTGCTGGCCAAGGCTTTGGCATGCCATGTTGCTGGCCAAGGCTGTGGCATGGCATGCTGCTGGCCAAGGCCGTGGCATGACATGCTGGCGAAGGCCGGGGCATGGAATGCTGCTGGCCAAGGCCGTGGCATGGCATGCTGCTGGCCAAGGCCGTGGCATGACATGCTTGCCAAGGCCAGGGCATGGCATGCTGCTGGCCAAGGCTTTGGCATGCCATGTTGCTGGCCAAGGCTGTGGCATGGCATGCTGGCCTAGGCCAACGTGCCACCGCCACCACCGCGGGCCGCCACTAGACGCATCCCGTGCTTGGCTATGTAGTTTCGATGCCACAAGCCAATGCCACAAGCCAAGCGATGGCATGTGCCAAGCGCCCGCCTAGGCATAGGCGTGGCCTGTGGCCTGGCCATGCTGGCCAGCCTTAAGGGAGGTGCCCCCCCCTTATAATAGCCTGTTAAGCCCTTTTCAATCTGGCAGGAGGAAACATCAACCATGTTTGAGGAGTCATAATGGGGTTTTTTTAAAAAGTAATGGTTTTTTGCCAAAACTTTCAACATGAAAGTTGTATGAAATAATTTAATACACCATAAAAAAAAATTACAAAAAAATATTTGGCCACCGGAATATTTTATTTTAATTTATTTCAATTTTAATACTTAAAAAATAATAAAAATTACTAAAAATACTCAAAAACTTCTAGAAAAATTCCAACAATTATAAGATGAGGCACTAGTAATTATAGTAATTTTTTCAATTATTTTTTTATTTTTTATTTATTTTATTATAATTTTTATGAGTAAATAAATAATTAAAAAGCCCAACGAACGTGCAAAAACTCTTAGAGAAACCGAGCAAGCATCGGATAGCTCGAATGCAACAGGCAACTTCTGAGGGACATACTTTTCCCAACAAGCTTCCACTGGGGAAAGCACTAGCAACGTGTTCGCAAGTCAAAGGCAACCAAACGGCTATTAGCCGAGGGACATGCATTTCGCAGGGCAACATATACGTAAGTCAAAGCCAAACCAAATGGCAATTACACGAGGGACAGGATTGCTTGCCAAGGGCGTGGCATGCTATGTTCTAGCCCAAGGCCAAGGCACGCCACGCTGCGGGACAAGGCCGTGGCAAGACATGCGGCTGGGCTTGGCCTTGGCATGGCATGCCGCTGGCCTTGGCTGGGCAGCGTTGGCCTTGGCATGGAATGTTGCTGGCTTCGGATGGGCTGCCTTGGCCTTGGCCTTGGCCTTGGCATGGCATGCTGCTGGCCTTGGCCTTGGCATGGCATGCTGCTGGCTTTGGCTGGGCTGCCTTCCCCGGGCCATGCCATGCTGCTGGCCTTGGCCTTGGCATGGCATGCTGCTGGCTTTGGCTGGGCTGCCTTGGCCGTGGCATGGCATGGCATGCTGCTGGCCTTGGCCTTGGCATGGCATGCTGCTGGCTTTGGCTGGCCTGCCTTCGCCGTGGCATGGCATGCTGCTGGCCTTGGCCTTGGCATGGCATGCTGCTGGCTTTGGCTGGGCTGCCTTGGCCGTGGCATGGCATGCAGCTGCCTTGGCCTTGGCATGGCATGCTGCTGGCTTTGGCTGGGCTGCCTTGGCCTTGGCATGGCATGCTGCTGGCCTTGGCTTGGCATGGCATGCTGCTGGCTTTGGCTGGGCTGCCTTGGCCGTGGCATGCCATGCTGCTGGCCATGGCCTTGGCATGGCATGCTGCTGGCTTTGGCTGGCCTGCCTTGGCCTTGGCATGGCATGCTGCTGGCCTTGGCTTGGCATGGCATGCTGCTGGCTTTGGCTGGCCTGCCTTGGCCGTGGCATGGCATGCTGCTGGCCTTGGCCTTGGCATGGCATGCTGCTGGCTTTGGCCGGCCTGCCTTGGCCGTGGCATGGCATGCTGCTGGCGTTGGCCTTGGCATGGCATGCTGCTGGCTTTGGCTGTACTCCCTTGGCCGTGGCATGCCATGCGGCTGGCCTTGGCCTTGGCGTGGCATGCTGCTGGCTTTGGCTGGGCTGCCTTGGCCGTGGCATGGCATGCTGCTGGCCTTGGCCTTGGCATGGCATGCTGCTGGCTTTGGCTGGGCTGCCTTGGCCGTGGCATGGCATGCTGCTGGCCTTGGCCTTGGCTTGGCATGCTGCTGGCTTTGGCTGGGCTGCCTTGGCCGTGGCATGGCATGCTGCTGGCCTTGGCCTTGGCATGGCATGCTGCTGGCTTTGGCTGGGCTGCCTTGGCCTTGGCATGGCATGCTGCTGGCCTTGGCTTGGCATGGCGTGCTGCTGGCTTTGGCTGGCCTGCATTGGCCGTGGCATGGCATGCTGCTGGCCTTGGCCTTGGCATGGCATGCTGCTGGCTTTGGCTGGGCTGCCTTGGCCTTGGCACGGCATGCTGCTGGCCTTGGCTTGGCATGGCATGCTGCTGGCTTTGGCTGGCCTGCCTTGGCCGTGGCATGGCATGCTGCTGGCCTTGGCCTTGGCATGGCATGCTGCTGGCTTTGGCTGGCCTGCCTTGGCCGTGGCATGGCATGCTGCTGGCCTTGGCCTTGGCATGGCATGCTCCTGGCTTTGGCTGGGCTGCCTTGGCCGTGGCATGGCATGCTGCTGGCCTTGGCCTTGGCATGGCATGCTGCTGGCTTTGGCTGGGCTGCCTTGGCCGTGGCATGGCATGCTGCTGGCCTTGGCCTTGGCATGGCATGCTGATGGCTTTGGCTGGGCTGCCTTGGCCGTGGCATGGCATGCTGCTGGCCTTGGCCTTGGCATGGCATGCTGCTGGCTTTGGCTGGGCTGCCTTGGCCGTGGCATGCCATGCTGCTGGCCTTGGCCTTGGCATGGCATGCTGTTGGCTTTGGCTGGGCTGCCTTGGCCTTGGCATGGCATGCTGCTGGCCTTGGCTTGGGATGGCATGCTGCTGGCCTTGGCTTGGGATGGCATGCTGCTAGATTCCGCCTAAGGCCATTGCGCACCTTAGCGTTGCACCAACGCGTAGCGTGAGTAAGGCGATGTCCCAATCCGTAGCTTGCTCGTAGCATAAAGTAGTCCCTCAATGGACGTAGTCGTTGCATAGCTTGATGCCTTCATTCGATAGCCCACATATGCGGTGTCGCCTTCCAACCGCTTAGCTTAAGCCACGGGATCCCCTCGTGCAAGGTCGAACCCAAACCAAGCACTAGAGTTGGCACACGAGGCCTCTAGTGGTGCCTCGATAGCCCATTCGGTCCAAAACGAGTCCCAAAGATACCATGTTGCGTGGCATAATGGAAACAACATAGTGGACCTCTCACTCGGGAGAGACGCGCAGTGCCTACATCTTCGCACCGTCCACGGGGCTCCCAAACCCACATGGAGACTCTAGACACCCCTCTGGATGCCTACAGCCCGCCCTTGAGTTGCCCCAAGGTTGCTCACTTCAAGTCCAGTTTGGACGGGGAGGTTGGTAGGCAGCACACCATACCCCCTTATAGTAGCTTGTTAAGCCCTTCTTCATCTGGCAGGAGGAAACATCATACATGTCTGAGGAGTCATAATGACTTATATGGGCTATGGCTTTGTCTTGTGTTGGCTATTGGTGGCATACATGCCTTGGGCTACTTGGGGCCAATGTTAGGCCACGTTGCGGCACTTCCAATGGCCACTCTTGAGCACTCAAATGGCTACACTACCGCGAGCGAAACGTCACGGAGTTGGCCTTGCAAGGCAACCCGTGACACTCTCCTCCACTTCAACCATCAACGTCCTCGTTGATGTAGCACAAAGCTGATGCTGCAGTGCGTGTACCGGCTCCTCTGATCAGTCCAACACCTCTGTGTTGACGGCCTACCTTCAACGTCTAACTCTCTTTAGCCAAGCTCCCCTCATTGTTCTCTACTCAAACCCAGCTGAACTGCACTCCACTTGTTGCACCCTCTGCTGGTTGCACCCTCTGCTGGTGACTTCACTCAAATGGCCTCTGCCAAAGCTCCTCTGAGCGTCTCTAAACTCTGCTCTTTGCCAATACTCTTGAAATGCCAAACCCTCTTCTCAAATGGCCTCTGCCAATGCTCCTCTGAGCAAACTCCTCTGCAAACTCAAGCTCCTCTAAGCTAACTCATGCTCCTCTGAGCTGACTCCACTAGACGATGTTCCTCTAAACTCAAGCTCCTCTGAGCTAACTCAAAATGGCCTCTTTGCCAATGCTCCTCCGAGCAATGCTCCTCTTGAGCCCTCTTCTCGAATGGCCTCTCTTCCAATGCTCCTCCGAGCAAACTCAAACTCTTCTGAGCTGACTCGCAGTGGGTCGTCGCATCGCGACTTCCTCCTCCACTCGAGTTGTCGACGCCCTCGTCGACTTAATGCAAATCTTCAGTTGCTCCTCAAAATTATGCAACAATGCCCTCTGGCAAGCTCAAAGCCCCCTGGCTGATATCTTCAATAAACTGAAGCATCTCTGTACTGTGCCCTCTGGCAAAATGAAAGCCCTCTGGCTGCTGCTCATTAGCAAGCTCATGTCTCTGAAGCCTTCTGGCTGATGCCCTCTGGCAAACTCGATCTCTGAAGCCCTCTTGGCTGTTGCCCTCTGGCAAACTCAAACTTCGAAGCCCGCTTGGCTGTTGCTCTCTAGCAAACTCAAACTCTGAAGCACTCTAGCTGAAGCCCTCTGGCAAGTTGTAGCCTCCTGGCTAATGCATTCTGTGCAAACTCAAATTTTCTCATGCTCTCTAGCAAAATGAAGCCCTCTGGCTGAACTCAAACTCATGCCCTCTGGCTGTTGCTCTCTAGCAAAATGAAGCCCTCTGGCTGAACTCAAACTCGTGCCCTCTGGCAATGGGTAACCCTCTGGCTGGATATTTACTTAACCCAAAACTTCAATGCTCTTATAGAAGTGTAGCCCTCTGGCTGAAATGAAGCCCACTGGCTTTGCTCAACTTGTGCCTTCTGGCAAAGTGTAGCCTACCGGCTGAATCTCATGCTCGTGCCCTCTGGCAAGCCCTCTGGCTCTACTTATGTCTTCTGGCTAGAATTTAACTCATGCTGCCCAGTGCCTCGGCCACTGCCTTCACCCGAGTCAGCTATCTCCTCAAGCTCAATGATTTCGCCTTTCGAAGGCTCACCGCTCCTACCACCCACAAAAACTAGCCATCTCAGCAAAGCTGCTCAAAACGGTGCGCTGATCCTGGCACCAAACTCATGTCCTGACTTTACAATCCCGCTACATGGTTGTCCTCCAACAACGATGATTTCATCCATCACCCCGCTCTATAGCAAGCATGTACACTCGGTGCCTCTGCACACGGGAGTCAAGATCTCAAATTTTATCTTGAATTTTTTTCCGAACAAACCCTCTATGAGTCAACAACCATGCTCTGAAGATGCAAAACCACTGACAAGCACAAGTTGCAGATGCCACCCCAAACGGTCGAAACATAGGCCCCCTGAAGCAAACCAGTGATAATGCCATAGCACGTGCACGGCTGCCAACGAAAATCCGTCTCTAAGGCTCAATAACTGAAGATCACATGCCCACAATCTGATACAAGCATTCCACAAGTCCAAACTGCGGTAGAAATCCCCATGTAGCCAACAAAGTAACACAATCATGCCAACCCTGCTGGTTAGGAAGCAACCCGTCCACATATGTAGCTTACTCGCGCCACAGTGTGCCCACAGTGTAGAAATGCTCACCAAGTCCACAAAGTGAGAGGGAGACACCAAGTTAGCAAGGAAACACTAGATGCCACAATGTTGCTCAATTCGCACCCTCGAGAACGGTTGCTGCATTCAAGGCATCACCGAAGAATACCACCATAAGCACGGATACCCCAAGACATCACCAATCAGCTCCCATAGTTCAAACCTGACTAGAAAACCAACGGCGGTCTTGTTTAGAGTCTAGGATGTCAAGCACGTCCCCCAGGATGAGTTTCATGCATACTCCTTCAAACAGCTGCATCGGGGTTCACGGAAGAATGATATCACAAAGTAGCTGCATGTCCGCTCTAGATCGAACTCACCCCAAATGAGTGATCTAGCTCTGATACCAACTGTCACAGGCCGACTCCTTTAGAGGCGCAGCGGATCAATTTTTGCCTGTGTGGCGCTCAAACTCCACCAAGTTTAAGCCCGCCATTGCTCGTTGACAAATCGAGTGTTGATGATCTCACCCGTTTGAACATTAGGTCCCAATGCTGTGTCAAGCAAAACAACTTCACAAGAAGCTCCGTCTTCACCCGGATGCCACAAGTAGGCCTGATGCCTCAAGTGCCCCAAGCACGGCATAAGTCGCTTCATAGCGCCAAGCTTACTTCAAGCAAGGTGCTCGCCGAACTTAGGTTTATGTCATCAAGGCGCCTAGCCACACAACAATGTGCTCGCGAAGGTCCTCAACTTAGCTGACAAGCCAACGTTGCCGGTTGGGTATTTAACAGCGTCTCGAAGTGTCGCAGGGTCTAGCATGCCTCAATAGATGCATATTGGATGGCCACTTGGTCATGCGAAGCCCACAAGCCACCGAGGGCCAATCTCATGCCCACGGCGTAGTCCTCGTGCCAACACGCGTGCTAGATTCCGCCTAAGGCCATTGCGCACCTTAGCGTTGCACCAACGCGTAGCGTGAGTAAGGCGATGTCCCAATCCGTAGCTTGCTCGTAGCATAAAGTAGTCCCTCAATGGACGTAGTCGTTGCATAGCTTGATGCCTTCATTCGATAGCCCACATATGCGGTGTCGCCTTCCAACCGCTTAGCTTAAGCCACGGGATCCCCTCGTGCAAGGTCGAACCCAAACCAAGCACTAGAGTTGGCACACGAGGCCTCTAGTGGTGCCTCGATAGCCCATTCGGTCCAAAACGAGTCCCAAAGATACCATGTTGCGTGGCATAATGGAAACAACATAGTGGACCTCTCACTCGGGAGAGACGCGCAGTGCCTACATCTTCGCACCGTCCACGGGGCTCCCAAACCCACATGGAGACTCTAGACACCCCTCTGGATGCCTACAGCCCGCCCTTGAGTTGCCCCAAGGTTGCTCACTTCAAGTCCAGTTTGGACGGGGAGGTTGGTAGGCAGCACACCATACCCCCTTATAGTAGCTTGTTAAGCCCTTCTTCATCTGGCAGGAGGAAACATCATACATGTCTGAGGAGTCATAATGACTTATATGGGCTATGGCTTTGTCTTGTGTTGGCTATTGGTGGCATACATGCCTTGGGCTACTTGGGGCCAATGTTAGGCCACGTTGCGGCACTTCCAATGGCCACTCTTGAGCACTCAAATGGCTACACTACCGCGAGCGAAACGTCACGGAGTTGGCCTTGCAAGGCAACCCGTGACACTCTCCTCCACTTCAACCATCAACGTCCTCGTTGATGTAGCACAAAGCTGATGCTGCAGTGCGTGTACCGGCTCCTCTGATCAGTCCAACACCTCTGTGTTGACGGCCTACCTTCAACGTCTAACTCTCTTTAGCCAAGCTCCCCTCATTGTTCTCTACTCAAACCCAGCTGAACTGCACTCCACTTGTTGCACCCTCTGCTGGTTGCACCCTCTGCTGGTGACTTCACTCAAATGGCCTCTGCCAAAGCTCCTCTGAGCGTCTCTAAACTCTGCTCTTTGCCAATACTCTTGAAATGCCAAACCCTCTTCTCAAATGGCCTCTGCCAATGCTCCTCTGAGCAAACTCCTCTGCAAACTCAAGCTCCTCTAAGCTAACTCATGCTCCTCTGAGCTGACTCCACTAGACGATGTTCCTCTAAACTCAAGCTCCTCTGAGCCGAGGCCGTGGCATGTCATGCGGGCCGAGGCCGTGGCATGTCATGCGGGCCGAGGCCGTGGCATGGCATGCGGGCCGAGGCCGTGGCATGGCATGCGGGCCGAGGCCGTGGCATGGCATGTTGGGCGACGCCGTGGCAAGGCATGCGGGCCGAGGCCGTGGCATGGCATGTTGGGCGACGCCGTCGCAAGGCATGCGGGCCGAGGCCGTGGCATGGCATGCGGGCCGTGGCCGTGGCAGGGCATGTTGGGCGACGCCGTGGCATGGCATGCGGGCCGAGGCCGTGGCATGGCATCTTTGGCAACGCCGTGGCAAGACATGCGGGCCGTGGCATGGCATGGCATGCGGGCCGAGGCCGTGGCATGGCATGTTGGGCAACGCCGTGGCAAGGCATGCGGGCCAAGGCCGTGGCATGGCATGCGGGCCGAGGCCGGGGCATGGCATGCGGGCCGAGGCCGTGGCATGTCATGCGGGCCGAGGCCGTGGCATGGCATGCGGGTCGAGGCCGTGGCATGTCATGCGGGCCGAGGCCGTGGCATGGCATGCGGGCCGAGGCCGTGGCATGGCATGCGGGCCGAGGCCGTGGCATGGCATGCGGGCCGAGGCCGTGGCATGGCATGTTGGGCGACGCCGTAGCAAGGCATGCGGGCCGAGGCCGTGCCTCGACATGTTGGCCAAGGCTAAGGCATGGCACGCCGGGCAACGCGGTGGCATGGCATGCAGGGCAACGCGGTGGCAAGGCATGCGGGCCGAGGCCGTGGCATGGCATGTTGGGCAACGCCGTAGCAAGGCATGCGGGCCGAGGCCGTGGCATGGCATGCGGGCCGTGGCCGTGGCATGGCATGTTGGGCGACGCCGTGGCATGGCATGCGGGCCGAGGCCGTGGCATGGCATGTTTGGCAACGCCGTGGCAAGACATGCGGGCCGTGGCATGGCATGGCATGCGGGCCAAGGCCGTGGCATGGCATGTTGGGCAACGCCGTGGCAAGGCATGCGGGCCGAGGCCGTGGCATGGCATGCGGGCCGAGGCCGTGGCATGGCATGCGGGCCGAGGCCGTGGCATGGCATGCGGGCCGATGCCGTGGCATGGCATGTTGGGCGACGCCGTGGCAAGGCATGCGGGCCGAGGCCGTGGCATGGCATGTTGGGCAACGCCGTCGCAAGGCATGCGGGCCGAGGCCGTGGCATGGCATACGGGCCGTGGCCGTGGCATGGCATGTTGGGCGACGCCGTGGCATGGCATGCGGGCCGAGGCCGTGGCATGGCATGTTTGGCAACGCCGTGGCAAGACATGCGGGCCGTGGCATGGCATGGCATGCGGGCCGAGGCCGTGGCATGGCATGTTGGGCAACGCCGTGGCAAGGCATGCGGGCCGAGGCCGTGGCATGGCATGCGGGCCGAGGCCGTGGCATGGCATGTTGGGCGACGCCGTCGCAAGGCATGCGGGCCGAGGCCGTGGCATGGCATGCGGGCCGAGGCCGTGGCATGTCATGCGGGCCGAGGCCGTGGCATGGCATGCGGGCCGAGGCCGTGGCATGGCATGCGGGCCGAGGCCGTGGCATGGCATGTTGGCCGACGCCGTGGCAAGGCATGCGGGCCGAGGCCGTGCCTCGACATGTTGGCCAAGGCTAAGGCATGGCACGCCGGGCAACGCGGTGGCGTGGCATGCAGGGCAACGCGGTGGCAAGGCATGCGGGCCGAGGCCGTGGCATGGCATGTTGGGCAACGCCGTAGCAAGGCATGCGGGCCGAGGCCGTGGCATGGCATGCGGGCCGAGGCCGTGGCATGGCATGCGGGCCGAGGCCGTGGCATGGCATGCGGGCCGTGGCCGTGGCATGGCATGTTGGGCGACGCCGTGGCATGGCATGCGGGCCGAGGCCGTGGCATGGCATGTTTGGCATCGCCGTGGCAAGACATGCGGGCCGTGGCATGGCATGGCATGCGGGCCGAGGCCGTGGCATGGCATGTTGGGCAACGCCGTGGCAAGGCATGCGGGCCGAGGCCGTGGCATGGCATGCGTGCCGAGGCCGTGGCATGTCATGCGGGCCGAGGCCGTGGCATGGCATGCGGGCCGAGGCCGTGGCATGGCATGTTGGGCGACGCCGTAGCAAGGCATGCGGGCCGAGGCCGTGCCTCGACATGTTGGCCAAGGCTAAGGCATGGCACGCCGGGCAACGCGGTGGCATGGCGTGCTGGGCAACGCGGTGGCAAGGCATGCGAGCCGAGGCCGTGGCATGGCATATTGGGCAACGCCGTAGCAAGGCATGCGGGCCGAGGCCGTGGCATGGCATGCGGGCCGAGGCCGTGGCATGGCATGTTGGGCGACGCCGTGGCATGGCATGCGGGCCGAGGCCGTGGCTTGGCATGTTTGGCAACGCCGTGGCAAGACATGCGGGCCGTGGCATGGCATGGCATGCGGGCCGAGGCCGTGGCATGGCATGTTAGGCAACGCCGTGGCAAGGCATGCGGGCCGAGGCCGTGGCATGGCATGCGGGCCGAGGCCGTGGCATGTCATGCGGGCCGAGGCCGTGGCATGGCATGCGGGCCGAGGCCGTGGCATGGCATGTTGGGCGACGCCGTGGCATGGCATGCGGGCCGAGGCCGTGGCTTGGCATGTTTGGCAACGCCGTGGCAAGACATGCGGGCCGTGGCATGGCATGGCATGCGGGCCGAGGCCGTGGCATGGCATGTTAGGCAACGCCGTGGCAAGGCATGCGGGCCGAGGCCGTGGCATGGCATGCGGGCCGAGGCCGTGGCATGTCATGCGGGCCGAGGCCGTGGCATGGCATGCGGGCCGAGGCCTTGGCATGGCATGCGGGCCGAGGCCGTGGCATGGCTTGTTGGGCGACGCCGTAGCAAGGCATGCGGACCGAGGCCGTGCCTCGACATGTTGGCGAAGGCTAATGCATGGCACGCCGGGCAACGCGGTGGCATGGCATGCTGGGCAACGCGGTGGCAAGGCATGCGGGCCGAGGCCGTGGCATGGCATGCTGGGCAACGCCGTAGCAAGGCATGCGGGCCGAGGCCGTGGCATGGCATGCGGGCCGTGGCCGTGGCATGGCATGTTGGGCGACGCCGGGGCATGGCATGCGGGCCGAGGCCGTGGCATGGCATGTTTGGCAACGCCGTGGCAAGACATGCGGGCCGTGGCATGGCATGGCATGCGGGCCGAGGCCGTGGCGTGGCATGTTGGGCAACGCCGTGGCAAGGCATGCGGGCCGAGGCCGTGGCATGGCATGCGGGCCGAGGCCGTGGCATGTCATGCGGGCCGAGGCCGTGGCATGGCATGCGGGCCGAAGCCGTGGCATGGCATGCGGGCCGAGGCCCTGGCATGGCATGCGGGCCGTGGCCGTGGCATGGCATGTTGGGCGACGCCGTAGCAAGGCATGCGGGCCGAGGCCGTGGCATGGCATGCGGGCCGAGGCCGTGGCATGGCATGTTGGGCGACGCCGTAGCAAGGCATGCGGGCCGAGGCCGTGGCTCGACATGTTGGCCAAGGCTAAGGCATTGCACGCCGGGCAACGCGGTGGCATGGCATGCTGGGCAACGCGGTGGCAAGGCATGCGGGCCGAGGCCGTGGCATGGCATGTTGGGCAACGCCGTGGCAAGGCATGCGGGCCGAGGCCGTGGC
>NC_138974.1:145503255-145518255 GCF_055761805.1 Camellia sinensis | reverse complement strand
TAAGTCAAAGCCATCCAAATGGCAATTAACCGAGGGACACGCTTTTCGCAAGGCACCTTCCACTAGGGAAGCGCAGGCAACTCGAAGGCGAGTCGAAGACAACCTTAAGGCATTTTACCCGATGGACATGGAGGAATGCACCAGTGGAGTTCGCTGCACAGGCAGGGATTCGTCCAACTCGCACAAACCGAACACAACTCACGCGCCACGACGTACACTATGCACCAGCCCCCCAAAACGAATCACCCCCCGAAGGACCAAGAAGCCCGACGAACGCGCGAAAACATTTAGAGAGGCCGAGCAAGCACCGGTTAGCGCGAACGCAAATAACAAGCGCAACAGGCAACTTTCGAGGGACATACTTTTCGCAACAAACTTCCACTAGGAAAGCACAGGCAACTCGTTCGAACGTCAAAGCCAACCAAATGGCAATTACCCGAGGGACATGCTTTTCGCAAGGCACCTTCCACTAGGGAAGCGCAGACAACCCGAAGGCGAGTCGAAGACAACCTAAAGGCGATCACCCGAGGGACATGGAGGAATGCACCAGTGGAGTTCGCTGCACAGGCAGGGATCCGTCCAACTCGCACAAACCGAACACAACTCACGCGCCACGACGTACACTGTGCACCAGCCCCCCAAAACGAATCACCCCCCGAAGGACTAAGAAGCCCGACGAACGCGCGAAAACATTTCGAGAGGCCGAGCAAGCACCGGTTAGCGCGAATGCAAGTAACAAGCGCAACAGGCAACTTTCGAGGGACATACTTTTCGCAACAAGCTTCCACTAGGAAAGCACAGGCAACTCGTTCGAACGTCAAAGCCAACCAAATGGCAATTACCCGAGGGACACGATTTTCGCAAGGCACCTTCCACTAGGGAAGCGCAGGCAACCCGAAGGCGAGTCGAAGACAACCTAAAGGCATCACCCGAGGGACATGGAGGAATGCACCAGTGGAGTTCGCTGCACAGGCAGGGATCCGTCCAACTCGCACAAACCGAACACAACTCACGCGCCACGACGTACACTGTGCACCAGCCCCCCAAAACGAATCACCCCCCGAAGGACCAGGAAGCCCGACGAACGCGCGAAAACATTTAGAGAGGCCGAGCAAGCACCGGTTAGCGCGAATGCAAATAACAAGCGCAACAGGCAACTTTCGAGGGACATACTTTTCGCAACAAGCTTCCACTAGGAAAGCATAGGCAACTCGTTCGAACGTCAAAGCCAACCAAATGGCAATTACCCGAGGGACACGCCTTTCGCAAGGCACCTTCCACTAGGGAAGCGCAGGCAACCCGAAGGCGAGTCGAAGACAACCTAAAGGCATCACCCGAGGGACATGGAGGAATGCACCAGTGGAGTTCGCTGCACAGGCAGGGATCCGTCCAACTCGCACAAACCGAACACAACTCACGCGCCACGACGTACACTGTGCACCAGCCCCCCAAAACGAATCACACCCCGAAGGACTAAGAAGCCCGACGAACGCGCGAAAACATTTAGAGAGGCCGAGCAAGCACCGGTTAGCGCGAATGCAAATAACAAACTCAACAGGCAACTTTCGAGGGACATACTTCTCGCAACAAGCTTCCACAAGGAAAGCACAGGCAACTCGTTCGCACGCCAAAGCC
Organism: Camellia sinensis; assembly: GCF_055761805.1. Lineage (NCBI taxonomy): Eukaryota > Viridiplantae > Streptophyta > Magnoliopsida > Ericales > Theaceae > Camellia > Camellia sinensis. The sequence goes on along the minus strand of NC_138974.1, from coordinate 145,516,620 downwards.
AACCAAATGGCAATTTAACCGAGGGACATGCATTTCGCAAGGCAACTTGTAGAATTACCCGAGGGACATGGCATGCTTGCCAAGGCCGTGGCTTGGCATGCTTGCCAAGGCCGTGGCATGACATGCTGCTGGCCAAGGCCGGGGCATGCCATGCTGCTGGACAAGGCCGTGGCAAGACATGCTGATGGCCGAGGCCGTGGCAAGGCATGCTGATGGCCGAGGCCGTGGCAAGGCATGCTGATGGCCGAGGCCGTGGCAAGGCATGCTGATGGCCGAGGCCGTGGCGCGGCATGCCATGCTGCTGGACGAGGCCGTGGCAAGGCATGCTGCTGGCCAAGGCGTTGGCATGGCATGCTGCTGACCAAGGCTTGGGCTTGCCATGCTGCCGGCCAAGGCCGCGGCATGGCATGCTGCCGGCCAAGGCCGGGGCAGGGCATGCTGCTGGCCAAGGCTTTGGCATGCCATGTTGCTGGCCAAGGCCGTGGCATGGCATGCTGCTGGCCAAGGCCGGGGCATGGCAAGCTGCTGGCCAAGGTCGTGGCATGGCACGCTGCTGGCCAAGGCCGGGGCATGGCAAGCTGCTGGCCATGGCCGTGGCATGACAAGCTTGCCAAGGCCGGGGCATGGCGTGCTGCTGGCCAAGGCTTTGGCATGCCATGTTGCTGGCCAAGGCTGTGGCATGGCATGCTGCTGGCCAAGGCCGTGGCATGACATGCTGGCGAAGGCCGGGGCATGGAATGCTGCTGGCCAAGGCCGTGGCATGGCATGCTGCTGGCCAAGGCCGTGGCATGACATGCTTGCCAAGGCCAGGGCATGGCATGCTGCTGGCCAAGGCTTTGGCATGCCATGTTGCTGGCCAAGGCTGTGGCATGGCATGCTGGCCTAGGCCAACGTGCCACCGCCACCACCGCGGGCCGCCACTAGACGCATCCCGTGCTTGGCTATGTAGTTTCGATGCCACAAGCCAATGCCACAAGCCAAGCGATGGCATGTGCCAAGCGCCCGCCTAGGCATAGGCGTGGCCTGTGGCCTGGCCATGCTGGCCAGCCTTAAGGGAGGTGCCCCCCCCTTATAATAGCCTGTTAAGCCCTTTTCAATCTGGCAGGAGGAAACATCAACCATGTTTGAGGAGTCATAATGGGGTTTTTTTAAAAAGTAATGGTTTTTTGCCAAAACTTTCAACATGAAAGTTGTATGAAATAATTTAATACACCATAAAAAAAATTACAAAAAAATATTTGGCCACCGGAATATTTTATTTTAATTTATTTCAATTTTAATACTTAAAAAATAATAAAAATTACTAAAAATACTTAAAAAATTCTAGAAAAATTCCAACAATTATAAGATGAGGCACTAGTAATTATAGTAATTTTTTCAATTATTTTTTTATTTTTTATTTATTTTATTATAATTTTTATGAGTAAATAAATAATTAAAAAGCCCAACGAACGTGCAAAAACTCTTAGAGAAACCGAGCAAGCATCGGATAGCTCGAATGCAACAGGCAACTTCCGAGGGACATACTTTTCCCAACAAGCTTCCACTGGGGAAAGCACTAGCAACGTGTTCGCAAGTCAAAGGCAACCAAACGGCTATTACCCGAGGGACATGCATTTCGCAGGGCAACATATACGTAAGTCAAAGCCAAACCAAATGGCAATTACACGAGGGACAGGATTGCTTGCCAAGGGCGTGGCATGCGATGTTCTAGCCCAAGGCCAAGGCACGCCACGCTGCGGGACAAGGCCGTGGCAAGACATGCGGCTGGGCTTGGCCTTGGCATGGCATGCCGCTGGCCTTGGCTGGGCAGCGTTGGCCTCGGCATGGAATGTTGCTGGCTTCGGATGGGCTGCCTTGGCCTTGGCCTTGGCCTTGGCATGGCATGCTGCTGGCCTTGGCCTTGGCATGGCATGCTGCTGGCTTTGGCTGGGCTGCCTTCCCCGGGCCATGCCATGCTGCTGGCCTTGGCCTTGGCATGGCATGCTGCTGGCTTTGGCTGGGCTGCCTTGGCCGTGGCATGGCATGGCATGCTGCTGGCCTTGGCCTTGGCATGGCATGCTGCTGGCTTTGGCTGGCCTGCCTTCGCCGTGGCATGGCATGCTGCTGGCCTTGGCCTTGGCATGGCATGCTGCTGGCTTTGGCTGGGCTGCCTTGGCCGTGGCATGGCATGCAGCTGCCTTGGCCTTGGCATGGCATGCTGCTGGCTTTGGCTGGGCTGCCTTGGCCTTGGCATGGCATGCTGCTGGCCTTGGCTTGGCATGGCATGCTGCTGGCTTTGGCTGGGCTGCCTTGGCCGTGGCATGCCATGCTGCTGGCCTTGGCCTTGGCATGGCATGCTGCTGGCTTTGGCTGGCCTGCCTTGGCCTTGGCATGGCATGCTGCTGGCCTTGGCTTGGCATGGCATGCTGCTGGCTTTGGCTGGCCTGCCTTGGCCGTGGCATGGCATGCTGCTGGCCTTGGCCTTGGCATGGCATGCTGCTGGCTTTGGCCGGCCTGCCTTGGCCGTGGCATGGCATGCTGCTGGCCTTGGCCTTGGCATGGCATGCTGCTGGCTTTGGCTGTACTCCCTTGGCCGTGGCATGCCATCCTGCTGGCCTTGGCCTTGGCGTGGCATGCTGCTGGCTTTGGCTGGGCTGCCTTGGCCGTGGCATGGCATGCTGCTGGCCTTGGCCTTGGCATGGCATGCTGCTGGCTTTGGCTGGGCTGCCTTGGCCGTGGCATGGCATGCTGCTGGCCTTGGCCTTGGCTTGGCATGCTGCTGGCTTTGGCTGGGCTGCCTTGGCCGTGGCATGGCATGCTGCTGGCCTTGGCCTTGGCATGGCATGCTGCTGGCTTTGGCTGGGCTGCCTTGGCCTTGGCATGGCATGCTGCTGGCCTTGGCTTGGCATGGCGTGCTGCTGGCTTTGGCTGGCCTGCATTGGCCGTGGCAGGGCATGCTGCTGGCCTTGGCCTTGGCATGGCATGCTGCTGGCTTTGGCTGGGCTGCCTTGGCCTTGGCACGGCATGCTGCTGGCCTTGGCTTGGCAGGGCATGCTGCTGGCTTTGGCTGGCCTGCCTTGGCCGTGGCATGGCATGCTGCTGGCCTTGGCTTGGCATGGCATGCTGCTGGCTTTGGCTTGCCTGCCTTGGCCGTGGCATGCCATGCTGCTGGCCTTGGCCTTGGCATGGCATGCTGCTGGCTTTGGCTGGCCTGCCTTGGCCGTGGCATGGCATGCTGCTGGCCTTGGCCTTGGCATGGCATGCTGCTGGCTTTGCCTGGGCTGCCTTGGCCGTGGCATGCCATGCTGCTGGCCTTGGCCTTGGCATGGCATGCTGCTGGCTTTGGCTGGGCTGCCTTGGCCGTGGCATGGCATGCTGCTGGCCTTGGCCTTGGCATGGCATGCTGCTGGCTTTGGCTGGGCTGCCTTGGCCTTGGCATGGCATGCTGCTGGCCTTGGCTTGGCATGGCATGCTGCTAGCTTTGGCTGGCCTGCCTTGGCCGTGGCATGGCATGCTGCTGGCCTTGGCCTTGGCATGGCATGCTGCTGGCTTTGGCTGGGCTGCCTTGGCCTTGGCATGGCATGCTGCTGGCCTTGGCTTGGCATGGCATGCTGCTGGCTTTGGCTGGCCTGCCTTGGCCGTGGCATGGCATGCTGCTGGCCTTGGCCTTGGCATGGCATGCTGCTGGCTTTGGTTGGCCTGCCTTGGCCGTGGCATGGCATGCTGCTGGCCTTGGCCTTGGCATGGCATTCTGCTGGCTTTGGCTGGGCTGCCTTGGCCGTGGCATGGCATGCTGCTGGCCTTGGCCTTGGCATGGCATGCTGCTGGCTTTGGCTGGGCTGCCTTGGCCTTGGCATGGCATGCTGCTGGCCTTGGCTTGGCATGGCATGCTGGTGGCTTTGGCTGGCCTGCCTTGGCCGTGGCATGGCATGCTGCTGGCCTTGGCCTTGGCGTGGCATGCTGCTGGCTTTGGCTGGGCTGCCTTGGCCGTGGCATGGCATGCTGCTGGCCTTGGCCTTGGCATGGCATGCTGCTGGCTTTGGCTGGGCTGCCTTGGCCTTGGCATGGCATGCTGCTGGCTTTGGCTGGGCTGCCTTGGCCTTGGCATGGCATGCTGCTGGCCTTGGCTTGGCATGGCATGCTGCTGGCTTTGGCTGGCCTGCCTTGGCCGTGGCATGGCATGCTGCTGGCCTTGGCCTTGGCATGGCATGCTGCTGGCTTTGGCTGGCCTGCCTTGGCCGTGGCATGGCATGCTGCTGGCCTTGGCCTTGGCATGGCATGCTGCTGGCTTTGGCTGGGCTGCCTTGGCCGTGGCATGGCATGCTGCTGGCCTTGGCCTTGGCCTGGCATGCTGCTGGCTTTGGCTGGGCTGCCTTGGCCTTGGCATGGCATGCCGCTGGCCTTGGCCTTGGCATGGCATGCTACTGGCTTTGGCTGGGCTGCCTTGGCCGTGGCATGGCATGCTGCTGGCCTTGGCCTTGGCATGGCATGCTGCTGGCTTTGGCTGGGCTGCCTTGGCCTTGGCATGGCATGCTGCTGGCCTTGGCTTGGCATGGCATGCTGCTGGCTTTGGCTGGCCTGCCTTGGCCGTGGCATGGCATGCTGCTGGCCTTGGCCTTGGCATGGCATGCTGCTGGCTTTGGCTGGGGTGCCTTGGCCGTGGCATGGCATGCTGCTGGCCTTGGCCTTGGCATGGCATGCTGCTGGCTTTGGCTGGCCTGCCTTGGCCGTGGCATGGCATGCTGCTGGCCTTGGCCTTGGCATGGCATGCTGCTGGCTTTGGCTGGGCTGCCTTGGCCTTGGCATGGCATGCTGCTGGCCTTGGCTTGGCATGGCATGCTGCTGGCTTTGGCTTGCCTGCCTTGGCCGTGGCATGGCATGCTGCTGGCCTTGGCCTTGGCATGGCATGCTGCTGGCTTTGGCTGGGCTGCCTTGGCCGTGGCATGGCATGCTGCTGGCCTTGGCCTTGGCATGGCATGCTGCTGGCTTTGGCTGGGCTGCCTTGGCCTTGGCATGGCATGCTGCTGGCCTTGGCTTGGCATGGCATGCTGCTGGCTTTGGCTGGCCTGCCTTGGCCGTGGCATGGCATGCTGCTGGCCTTGGCCTTGGCATGGCATGCTGCTGGCTTTGGCTGGGCTGCCTTGGCCGTGGCATGGCATGCTGCTGGCCTTGGCCTTGGCATGGCATGCTGCTGGCTTTGGCTGGGCTGCCTTGGCCTTGGCATGGCATGCTGCTGGCCTTGGCTTGGCATGGCATGCTGCTGGCTTTGGCTTGCCTGCCTTGGCCGTGGCATGGCATGCTGCTGGCCTTGGCCTTGGCATGGCATGCTGCTGGCTTTGGCTGGCCTGCCTTGGCCGTGGCATGGCATGCTGCTGGCCTTGGCCTTGGCATGGCATGCTGCTGGCTTTGGCTGGGCTGCCTTGGCCGTGGCATGCCATGCTGCTGGCCTTGGCCTTGGCATGGCATGCTGCTGGCTTTGGCTGGGCTGCCTTGGCCGTGGCATGGCATGCTGCTGGCCTTGGCCTTGGCATGGCATGCTGCAGGCTTTGGCTGGGCTGCCTTGGCCTTGGCATGGCATGCTGCTGGCCTTGGCTTGGCATGGCATGCTGCTGGCTTTGGCTGGCCTGCCTTGGCCGTGGCATGGCATGCTGCTGGCCTTGGCCTTGGCATGGCATGCTGCTGGCTTTGGCTGGGCTGCCTTGGCCTTGGCATGGCATGCTGCTGGCCTTGGCTTGGCATGGCATGCTGCTGGCTTTGGCTGGCCTGCCTTGGCCGTGGCATGGCATGCTGCTGGCCTTGGCCTTGGCATGGCATGCTGCTGGCTTTGGGTGGCCTGCCTTGGCCGTGGCATGGCATGCTGCTGGCCTTGGCCTTGGCATGGCATTCTGCTGGCTTTGGCTGGGCTGCCTTGGCCGTGGCATGGCATGCTGCTGGCCTTGGCCTTGGCATGGCATGCTGCTGGCTTTGGCTAGCCTGCCTTGGCCATGGCATGGCATGCTGCTGGCCTTGGCCTTGGCATGGCATGCTGCTGGCTTTGGCTAGGCTGCCTTGGCCGGGGCATGGCATGCTGCTGGCCTTGGCCTTGGCATGGCATGCTGCTGGCTTTGGCTGGGCTGCCTTGGCCGCGGCATGGCATGCTGCTGGCCTTGGCCTTGGCATGGCATGCTGCTGGCTTTGGCTGGGCTGCCTTGGCCTTGGCATGGCATGCTGCTGGCCTTGGCTTGGCATGGCATGCTGCTGGCTTTGGCTTGCCTGCCTTGGCCGTGGCATGGCATGCTGCTGGCCTTGGCCTTGGCATGGCATGCTGCTGGCTTTGGCTGGCCTGCCTTGGCCGTGGCATGGCATGCTGCTGGCCTTGGCCTTGGCATGGCATGCTGCTGGCTTTGGCTGGGCTGCCTTGGCCGTGGCATGCCATGCTGCTGGCCTTGGCCTTGGCATGGCATGCTGCTGGCTTTGGCTGGGCTGCCTTGGCCGTGGCATGGCATGCTGCTGGCCTTCGCCTTGGCATGGCATGCTGCTGGCTTTGGCTGGGCTGCCTTGGCCGTGGCATGGCATGCTGCTGGCCTTGGCCTTGGCATGGCATGCTGCTGGCTTTGGCTGGGCTGCCTTGGCCGTGGCATGCCATGTTGCTGGCCTTGGCCTTGGGGCTGGGCTGCCTTGGCTGCGGTTGTCATCACTAGACGTGCGTTGCGTGCGAAGGCGTGCAAAGGCGTGCGCGACCATGCGCGCAACACGCGCACCGTGGTCAAAAAGACCACGCGCGCGGTATTCGCACAGGCCACGCTGCCCACGCCGCCGGCATGCCAGGCCAGGCTGCCCTGGCCGGCTGCATGCCAGGCCGCCCAGGCCGTGCTGCCCAGGCCGGCTGCATGCCAGGCCGCCCAGGCCGTGCGCATGCCATGCCGTGCTGCCCAGGCCGGCTGCATGCCAGGCCGCCCAGGCCGTGCGCATGCCATGCCGTGCTGCCCACGCCGCGGGCATGCCAGCCCGGCTGCATGCCAGGCCGCCCAGGCCGTGCGCATGCCATGCCGTGCTGCCCACGCCGCGCGCATGCCAGGCCGCCCACGCCCGCGCGCATGCCACGCCATGCTGCTCTAGGCCGCGCCCAAGGCCGCGGTCCAGGCTGCGCAAGGCCGCGCCCAGGCCGCGCAAGGCTGCCCAAGGCCGCGCCCAGGCCGCGCAAGGCCGCGCCCAGGCCGCCCAAGGCCGCGCCCAGGCCGCGCCCGAGCCGCCCAAGGCCGCCCAAGGCCGCGGTCCAGGCCGCCCAAGGCCGCGGCCGAGCCGCCCCAGGCCGCAGCCCAGGCCGCGGTCGAGCCGCAGTGCATGTAACCCAAGGCCGCAGCCCAGGCCGCGCCCAACATGGGGCGTACCTGACACTGCCTTGCCCTGGGCAAGGGAGGTGCCCCCCCCTTATAATAGCCTGTTAAGCCCTTTTCAATCTGGCAGGAGGAAACATCAAGCATGTTCGAGGAGTCATAATGGGGTTTTTTTAAAAAGTAATGGTTTTTTGCCAAAACTTTCAACATGAAAGTTGTAGGAAATAATTTAATACACCATAAAAAAAATTAAAAAAAATATTTTTTTACCGGAAATATTTTATTTTAATTTATTTCGATTTTAATACTTTAAAAATAATAAAAATTAATAAAAATGGTCAAAAAATTATGGAAAAATTCCAATAATTAAAGGATGATTCACTAGTAATTATAGAAATTATTAAATTATTTTTTCATTTTTTTTATTTTATTTTGATTTTTTTTGCCAAATAAGGACTTTAAAAATTCGAAAACCTCAAGGAAAATTGCAAAAAAATAGGGAATGACATTTAAAATTGATTGTAGTGCATTTTTAATTGTGTTGCACGGTTTGGATAAGATTATAAAAGAATCATGTTCAAAAAGATCGATCAAGGCGGTGGCATGCCATGGCCTTGGCCTTGGCCTTTGCCCGCGGCCTTGGCCTTGGCCTTGGCCATGCCTTGCACAGGGACTTGGCCTTGCCCACTGCCTTGGCCTTGGCCTTGGCCTTGGCCTTGGCCATGGCATGGCATGCTCGCCGAGGCCGTGGCATGCCTTGCTGCTAGCCAAGGCCGTGGCGTGGCATGCTCGCCGAGGCCGTGGCATGCCTTGCTGCTAGCCAAGGCCGTGGCGTGGCATGCTCGCCCAGCCCGTGGCATGCCATGCTCGCCCAGCCCGTGGCACGCCATGTTGGCCCAAGGCATTGGCATGGCATGCCGGCCAAGGCATGCTGGCCAACGCTGCACAAGGCGGTGCCATGGCATGGCATGCTGACCAAGACCGTGCCATGGCATGTTGGGCGACGCCGTAGCAAGGCATGCGGGCCGAGGCCGTGGCATGGCATGTTGGGCGACGCCGTAGCAAGGCATGCGGTCCGAGGCCGTGGCAAGACATGCGGGCCGTGGCATGGCATGGCATGCGGGCCGAGGCCATGGCAGGACATGTTGGTCAAGGCTAAGGCATGGAACGCCGGGCAACGCGGTGGCATGGCATGCTGGGCAACGCGGTGGCAAGGCATGCGGGCCGGGGCCGTGGCATGGCATGTTGGGCAACGTCGTAGCAAGGCACGCGGGCCGAGGCCGTGGCATGGCATGCGGGCCGAGGCCGTGGCATTGCATGTTTGGCGACGCCGTCGCAAGGCATGCGGGCCGAGGCCGTGGCATGGCATGTTGGGCGACGCCGTAGCAAGGCATGCGGGCCGAGGCCGTGGCATGGCATGCGGGGCGAGGCCGTGGCATGGCAAGTTGGGCGACGTCGTGGCAAGGCATGCTGGCCGAGGCTGTGGCAAGGCATGCGGGCCGAGGCCGTGGCAAGGCATGCGGGCCGAGGCCGTGGCGTGGCATGCGGGCCGAGGCCGTGGCTTGTCATGCGGGCCGAGGACGTGGCTTGGCATGCGGGCCGAGGCCGTGGCATGTCATGCGGGCCGAGGCCGTGGCATGGCATGCGGGCCGAGGCCGTGGCATGGCATGCGGGCCGAGGCCGTGGCATGGCATGCGGGCCGAGGCCGTGGCATGGCATGCGGGCCGAGGCCGTGGCATGGCATGTTGGGCGACGCCGTGGCAAGGCATGCGGGCCGAGGCCGTGGCATGGCATGTTGGGCGACGCCGTCGCAAGGCATGCGGGCCGAGGCCGTGGCATGGCATGCGGGCCGTGGCCGTGGCAGGGCATGTTGGGCGACGCCGTGGCATGGCATGCGGGCCGAGGCCGTGGCATGGCATGTTTGGCAACGCCGTGGCAAGACATGCGGGCCGTGGCATGGCATGGCATGCGGGCCGAGGCCGTGGCATGGCATGTTGGGCAACGCCGTGGCAAGGCATGCGGGCCAAGGCCGTGGCATGGCATGCGGGCCGAGGCCGGGGCATGGCATGCGGGCCGAGGCCGTGGCATGTCATGCGGGCCGAGGCCGTGGCATGGCATGCGGGCCGAGGCCGTGGCATGGCATGCGGGCCGAGGCCGTGGCATGGCATGTTGGGCGACGCCGTAGCAAGGCATGCGGGCCGAGGCCGTGCCTCGACATGTTGGCCAAGGCTAAGGCATGGCACGCCGGGCAACGCGGTGGCATGGCATGCAGGGCAACGCGGTGGCAAGGCATGCGGGCCGAGGCCGTGGCATGGCATGTTGGGCAACGCCGTAGCAAGGCATGCGGGCCGAGGCCGTGGCATGGCATGCGGGCCGTGGCCGTGGCATGTCATGTTGGGCGACGCCGTGGCATGGCATGCGGGCCGAGGCCGTGGCATGGCATGTTTGGCAACGCCGTGGCAAGACATGCGGGCCGTGGCATGGCATGGCATGCGGGCCAAGGCCGTGGCATGGCATGTTGGGCAACGCCGTCGCAAGGCATGCGGGCCGAGGCCGTGGCATGGCATGCGGGCCGAGGCCGTGGCATGGCATGCGGGCCGATGCCGTGGCATGGCATGTTGGGCGACGCCGTGGCAAGGCATGCGGGCCGAGGCCGTGGCATGGCATGTTGGGCAACGCCGTCGCAAGGCATGCGGGCCGAGGCCGTGGCATGGCATACGGGCCGTGGCCGTGGCATGGCATGTTGGGCGACGCCGTGGCATGGCATGCGGGCCGAGGCCGTGGCATGGCATGTTTGGCAACGCCGTGGCAAGACATGCGGGCCGAGGCCGTGGCATGGCATGTTGGGCAACGCCGTGGCAAGGCATGCGGGCCGAGGCCGTGGCATGGCATGCGGGCCGAGGCCGTGGCATGGCATGTTGGGCGACGCCGTCGCAAGGCATGCGGGCCGAGGCCGTGGCATGGCATGCGGGCCGAGGCCGTGGCATGTCATGCGGGCCGAGGCTGTGGCATGGCATGCGGGCCGAGGCCGTGGCATGGCATGCGGGCCGAGGCCGTGGCATGGCATGTTGGCCGACGCCGTGGCAAGGCATGCGGGCCGAGGCCGTGCCTCGACATGTTGGCCAAGGCTAAGGCATGGCACGCCGGGCAACGCGGTGGCGTGGCATGCAGGGCAACGCGGTGGCAAGGCATGCGGGCCGAGGCCGTGGCATGGCATGTTGGGCAACGCCGTAGCAAGGCATGCGGGCCGAGGCCGTGGCATGGCATGCGGGCCGAGGCCGTGGCATGGCATGCGGGCCGTGGCCGTGGCATGGCATGTTGGGCGACGCCGTGGCATGGCATGCGGGCCGAGGCCGTGGCATGGCATGTTTGGCATCGCCGTGGCAAGACATGCGGGCCGTGGCATGGCATGGCATGCGGGCCGAGGCCGTGGCATGGCATGTTGGGCAACGCCGTGGCAAGGCATGCGGGCCGAGGCCGTGGCATGGCATGCGTGCCGAGGCCGTGGCATGTCATGCGGGCCGAGGCCGTGGCATGGCATGCGGGCCGAGGCCTTGGCATGGCATGCGGGCCGAGGCCGTGGCATGGCATGTTGGGCGACGCCGTAGCAAGGCATGCGGGCCGAGGCCGTGCCTCGACATGTTGGCCAAGGCTAAGGCATGGCACGCCGGGCAACGCGGTGGCATGGCGTGCTGGGCAACGCGGTGGCAAGGCATGCGGGCCGAGGCCGTGGCATGGCATATTGGGCAACGCCGTAGCAAGGCATGCGGGCCGAGGCCGTGGCATGGCATGCGGGCCGAGGCCGTGGCATGGCATGTTGGGCGACGCCGTGGCATGGCATGCGGGCCGAGGCCGTGGCATGGCATGTTTGGCAACGCCGTGGCAAGACATGCGGGCCGTGGCATGGCATGGCATGCGGGCCGAGGCCGTGGCATGGCATGTTAGGCAACGCCGTGGCAAGGCATGCGGGCCGAGGCCGTGGCATGGCATGCGGGCCGAGGCCGTGGCATGTCATGCGGGCCGAGGCCGTGGCATGGCATGCGGGCCGAGGCCTTGGCATGGCATGCGGGCCGAGGCCGTGGCATGGCATGTTGGGCGACGCCGTAGCAAGGCATGCGGACCGAGGCCGTGCCTCGACATGTTGGCCAAGGCTAATGCATGGCACGCCGGGCAACGCGGTGGCATGTCATGCTGGGCAACGCGGTGGCAAGGCATGCGGGCCGAGGCCGTGGCATGGCATGCTGGGCAACGCCGTAGCAAGGCATGCGGGCCGAGGCCGTGGCATGGCATGCGGGCCGTGGCCGTGGCATGGCATGTTGGGCGACGCCGGGGCATGGCATGCGGGCCGAGGCCGTGGCATGGCATGTTTGGCAACGCCGTGGCAAGACATGCAGGCCGTGGCATGGCATGGCATGCGGGCCGAGGCCGTGGCATGGCATGTTGGGCAACGCCGTGGCAAGGCATGCGGGCCGAGGCCGTGGCATGGCATGCGGGCCGAGGCCGTGGCATGTCATGCGGGCCGAGGCCGTGGCATGGCATGCGGGCCGAAGCCGTGGCATGGCATGCGGGCCGAGGCCCTGGCATGGCATGCGGGCCGTGGCCGTGGCATGGCATGTTGGGCGACACCGTAGCAAGGCATGCGGGCCGAGGCCGTGGCATGGCATGCGGGCCGAGGCCGTGGCATGGCATGTTGGGCGACGCCGTAGCAAGGCATGCGGGCCGAGGCCGTGGCTCGACATGTTGGCCAAGGCTAAGGCATTGCACGCCGGGCAACGCGGTGGCATGGCATGCTGGGCAACGCGGTGGCAAGGCATGCGGGCCGAGGCCGTGGCATGGCATGTTGGGCAACGCCGTGGCAAGGCATGCGGGCCGAGGCCGTGGCATGGCATGCGGGCCGAGGCCGTGGCATGTCATGCGGGCCGAGGCCGTGGTATGGCATGCGGGCCGAGGCCGTGGCATGGCATACGGGCCGAGGCCGTGGCAAGGCATGCGGGCCGAGGCCGTGGCATGGCATGTTGGGCAACGCCGTGGCAAGGCATGCGGGCCGAGGCCGTAGCATGGCATGCGGGCCGAGGCCGTGGCATGTCATGCGGGCCGAGGCCGTGGCATGGCATGCGAGCCGAGGCCGAGGCCTGGGCATAGCATGCGGGCCGAGGCCGTGGCATGGCATGTTGGGCGACGCCGTAGCAAGGCATGCGGGCCGAGGCCGTGCCTCGACATGTTGGCCAAGGCTAAGGCATGGCACGCCGGGCAACGCGGTGGCATGGCATGCTGGGCAACGCGGTGGCAAGGCATGCGGGCCGAGGCCGTGGCATGGCATGTTGGGCAACGCCGTAGCAAGGCATGCGGGCCGAGGCCGTGGCATGGCATGCGGGCCGTGGCCGTGGCATGGCATGTTGGGCGACGCCGGGGCATGGCATGCGGGCCGAGGCCGTGGCATGTCATGCGGGCCGAGGCCGTGGCATGGCATGCGGGCCGAGGCCGTTGCAAGGCATGCGGGCCGAGGCCGTGGCATGTCATGCGGGCCGAGGCCGTGGCAAGGCATGCGGGCCGAGGCCGTGGCATGGCATGCGGGCCGAGGCCGTGGCATGGCATGCGGGCCGAGGCCGTGGCATGGCATGTTGGGCGACGCCGTAGCAAGGCATGCGGGCCGAGGCCGTGGCATGGCATGCGGGCCGAGGCCGTGGCATGGCATGTTGGGCGACGCCGTAGCAAGGCATGCGGGCCGAGGCCGTGCCTCGACATGTTGGCCAAGGCTAAGGCATGGCACGCCGGGCAACGCGGTGGCATGGCATGCTGGGCAACGCGGTGGCAAGGCATGCGGGCCGAGGCCGTGGCATGGCATGTTGGGCAACGCCGTAGCAAGGCATGCGGGCCGAGGCCGTGGCATGGCATGCGGGCCGTGGCCGTGGCATGGCATGTTGGGCGACGCCGGGGCATGGCATGCGGGCCGAGGCCGTGGCATGTCATGCGGGCCGAGGCCGTGGCATGGCATGCGGGCCGAGGTCGTTGCAAGGCATGCGGGCCGAGGCCGTGGCATGTCATGCGGGCCGAGGCCGTGGCAAGG
>NC_138974.1:145473255-145493255 GCF_055761805.1 Camellia sinensis | reverse complement strand
TTCGAGGGACATACTTCTCGCAACAAGCTTCCACAAGGAAAGCACAGGCAACTCGTTCGCACGCCAAAGCCAACCAAATGGCAATTTAACCGAGGGACATGCATTTCGCAAGGCAACTTGTACAATTACCCGAGGGACAAGGCATGCTTGCCAAGGCCGTGGCTTGGCATGCTTGCCAAGGCCGTGGCATGACATGCTGCTGGCCAAGGCCGGGGCATGCCATGCTGCTGGACGAGGCCGTGGCAAGGCATGCTGATGGCCGAGGCCGTGGCAAGGCATGCTGATGGCCGAGGCCGTGGCGTGGCATGCCATGCTGCTGGACGAGGCCGTGGCAAGGCATGCTGCTGGCCAAGGCGTTGGCATGGCATGCTGCTGCTGACCAAGGCTTGGGCTTGCCATGCTGCTGGCAAAGGCCGCGGCATGGCATTCTGCCGGCCAAGGCCGCGGCATGGCATGCTGCCGGCCAAGGCTTTGGCATGCCATGTTGCTGGCCAAGGCCGTGGCATGGCATGCTGCTGGCCAAGGCCGTGGCATGACATGCTGGCCAAGGCCGGGGCATGGCAAGCTGCTGGCCAAGGTCGTGGCAAGGCACGCTGCTGGCCAAGGCCGGGGCATGGCACGCTGCTGGCCATGGCCGTGGCATGACAAGCTTGCCAAGGCCGGGGCATGGCGTGCTGCTGGCCAAGGCTTTGGCATGCCATGTTGCTGGCCAAGGCTGTGGCATGGCATGCTGCTGGCCAAGGCCGTGGCATGACATGCTGGCCAAGGCCGGGGCATGGCATGCTGCTGGCCAAGGCCGTGGCATGACATGCTTGCCAAGGCCAGGGCATGGCATGCTGCTGGCCAAGGCTTTGGCATGCCATGCTGCTGGCCAAGGCCGTGGCATGACATGCTTGCCAAGGCCAGGGCATGGCATGCTGCTGGCCAAGGCTGTGGCATGGCATGCTGCTGGCCAAGGCCGTGGCATGACATGCTGGCCAAGGCCGGGGCATGGCATGCTGCTGGCCAAGGCCGGGGCATGGCATGCTGCTGGCCAAGGCCGTGGCATGACATGCTTGCCAAGGCCCAGGGCATGGCATGCTGCTGGCCAAGGCTTTGGCATGCCATGTTGCTGACCGAGGCTGTGGCATGGCATGCTGGCCTAGGCCAACGTGCCACCGCCACCACCGCGGGCCGCCACTCGACGCATCCCGTGCTTGGCTATGTAGTTTCGATGCCACAAGCCAATGCCACAAGCCAAGCGATGGCATGTGCCAAGCGCCCGCCTAGGCATAGGCGTGGCCTGTGGCCTGGCCATGCTGGCCAGCCTTAAGGGAGGTGCCCCCCCCTTATAATAGCCTGTTAAGCCCTTTTCAATCTGGCAGGAGGAAACACCAAGCATGTTCGAGGAGTCATAATGGGGTTTTTTTAAAAAGTAATGGTTTTTTGCCAAAACTTTCAACATGAAAGTTGTATGAAATAATTTAATACACCATAAAAAAAATTATAAAAAAATATTTGGCCACCGGAATATTTTATTTTAATTTATTTCAATTTTAATACTTAAAAAATAATAAAAATTACTAAAAATACTCAAAAAATTCTACAAAAATTCCAACAATTATAAGATGAGGCACTAGTAATTATAGTAATTTTTTTAATTATTTTTTTTATTTTTTATTTATTTTATTATAATTTTTATGAGTAAATAAATAATTAAAAAGCCCGACGAACGTGCAAAAACTCTTAGAGAAACCGAGCAAGCATCGGATAGCTCGAATGCAAATAACAAACGCAACAGGCAACTTCCGAGGGACATACTTTTCCCAACAAGCTTCCACTGGGGAAAGCACTAGCAACGTGTTCGCAAGTCAAAGGCAACCAAACGGCTATTACCCGAGGGACATGCATTTCGCAGGGCAACATATACGTAAGTCAAAGCCAAACCAAATGGCAATTACACGAGGGACAGGATTGCTTGCCAAGGGCGTGGCATGCGATGTTCTAGCCCAAGGCCAAGGCACGCCACGCTGCGGGACAAGGCCGTGGCAAGACATGCGGCTGGCCTTGGCCTTGGCATGGCATGCCACTGGCTTTGGCTGGGCTGCGTTGGCCTTGGCATGGAATGTTGCTGGCTTCGGATGGGCTGCCTTGGCCTTGGCCATGGCCTTGGCATGGCATGCTGCTGGCCTTGGCCGTGGCATGGCATGCTGCTGGCCTTGGCCTTGGCACGGCATGCTGCTGGCCTTGGCCTTGGCATGGCATGCTGCTGGCTTTGGCTGGGCTACCTTGGCCGTGGCATGGCATGCTGCTGGCCTTGGCCTTGGCATGGCATGCTGCTGGCTTTGGCTGGGCTGCCTTGGCCGTGGCATGGCATGCTGCTGGCCTTGGCCTTGGCATGGCATGCTGCTGGCTTTGGCTGGGCTGCCTTGGCCGTGGCATGGCATGCTGCTGGCCTTGGCCTTGGCATGGCATGCTGCTGGCTTTGGCTGGGCTGCCTTGGCCGTGGCATGGCACGCTGCTGGCCTTGGCCATGGCATGGCATGCTGCTGGCTTGGGCTGGGCTGCCTTGGCCGTGGCATGGGATGCTGCTGGGCTGCCTTGGCCGTGGCATGGCATGCTGCTGGCCATGGCCTTGGCATGGCATGCTGCTTGCATTGGCTGGGCTGCCTTGGCCGTGGCATGGCATGCTGCTGGCCTGGGACTTGGCATGGCATGCTGCTGGCTTTGGCTGGCCTGCCTTGGCCGTGCCATGGCATGCTGCTGGCCTTGGCCTTGGCATGGCATGCTGCTGGCTTTGGCTGGGCTGCCTTGGCCGTGGCATGGCATGCTGCTGGCCTTGGCCTTGGCATGGCATGCTGCTGGCTTTGGCTGGCCTGCCTTGGCCGTGGCATGGCATGCTGCTGGCCTTGGCCCTGGCATGGCATGCTGCTGGCTTGGGCTGGGCTGCCTTGGCCGTGGCATGGCATGCTGCTGGCCTAGGCCTTGGCATGGCATGCTGCTGGCTTTGGCTGGCCTGCCTTGGCCGTGGCATGGCATGCTGCTGGCCTTGGCCTTGGCATGGCTTGCTGCTGGCATTGGCTGGGCTGACTTGGCCGTGGCATGGCATGCTGCGGGCCTTGGCCTTGGCATGGCATGTTGCTGGCTTTGGCTGGGCTGCCTTGGCCGTGGCATGGCATGCTGCTGGCCTTGGCCTTGGCATGGCTTGCTGCTGGCATTGGCTGGGCTGCCTTGGCCGTGGCATCGCATGCTGCTGGCCTTGGCCTTGGCATGGCATGCTGCTGGCTTTGGCTGGATTGCCTTGGCCGTGGCATGGCATGCTGCTGGCCTTGGCCTTGGCATGGCATGCTGCTGGCTTTGGCTGGCCTGCCTTGGCCTTGGCATGGCATGCTGCTGGCCTTGGCCTTGGCATGGCATGCTGCTGGCTTTGGCTGGCCTGCCTTGGCCGTGGCATGGCAAGCTGCTGGCCTTGGCCTTGGCATGGCATGCTGCTGGCTTTGGCTGGGCTGCCTTGGCCGTGGCATGGCATGCTGCTGGCCTTGGTATTGGCATGGCATGCTGCTGGCTTTGGCTGGCCTGCCTTGGCCGTGGCATGGCATGCTGCTGGCCTTGGCCATGGCATGGCATGCTGCTGGCTTGGGCTGGGCTGCCTTGGCCGTGGCATGGCATGCTGCTGGCCTAGGCCTTGGCATGGCATGCTGCTGGCTTTGGCTGGCCTGCCTTGGCCGTGGCATGGCATGCTGCTGGCCTTGGCCTTGGCATGGCTTGCTGCTGGCATTGGCTGGGCTGCCTTGGCCGTGGCATCGCATGCTGCTGGCCTTGGCCTTGGCATGGCATGCTGCGGGCTTTGGCTGGGCTGCCTTGGCCGTGGCATGGCATGCTGCTGGCCTTGGCCTTGGCATGGCATGCTGCTGGCTTTGGCTGGCCTGCCTTGGCCGTGGCATGGCATGCTGCTGGCCTTGGCCTTGGCAAGGCATGCTGCTGGCTTTGGCTGGCCTGCCTTGGCCGTGGCATGGAATGCGGCTGGCCTTGGCCTTGGCATCGAATGCTGCTGGTTTTGGCTGGGCTGCCTTGGCCGTGCCATGGCATGCTGCTGGCCTTGGCCGTGGCATGGCATGCTGCTGGCTTTGGCTGGGCTGCCTTGGCCGTGGCATGGCATGCTGCTGGCCTTGGCCTTGGCATGGCATGCTGCTGGCTTTAGCTGGCCTTCCTCGGCCGTGGCATGGCATGCTGCTGGCCTTGGCCTTGGCATGGCATGCTGCTGGCTTTGGCTGGCCTGCCTTGGCCGTGGCATGGCATGCGGCTGGCCTTGGCCTTGGCATGGCATGCTGCTGGCTTTGGCTGGCCTGCCTTGGCCGTGCCATGGCATGCTGCTGGCCTTGGCCTTGGCATGGCATGCTGCTGGCTTTGGCTGGGCTGCCTTGGCCGTGGCATGGCATGCTGCTGGCCTTGGCTTTGGCATGGCATGCTGCTGGCTTTGGCTGGCCTGCCTTGGCCGTGGCATGGCATGCTGCTGGCCTAGGCCATGGCATGGCGTGCTGCTGGCTTGGGCTGGGCTGCCTTGGCCGTGGCATGGCATGCTGCTGGCCTAGGCCTTGGCATGGCCTGCTGCTGGCTTTGGCTGGCCTGCCTTGGCCGTGGCATGGCATGCTGCTGGCCTTGGCCTTGGCATGGCTTGCTGCTGGCTTTGGCTGGGCTGCCTTGGCCGTGGCATGGCATGCTGCTGGCCTTGGCCTTGGCATGGCACGCTGCTGGCTTTGGCTGGCCTGCCTTGGCCGTGGCATGGCATGCTGCTGGCCTTGGCCATGGCATGGCATGCTGCTGGCTTGGGCTGGGTTGCCTTGGCCGTGGCATGGCATGCTGCTGGCCTTTGCCTTGGCATGGCTTGCTGCTGGCATTGGCTGGGCTGCCTTGGCCGTGGCATGGCATGCTGCTGGCCTTGGCCTTGGCATGGCATGCTGCTGGCCATGGCCTTGGCATGGCATGCTGCTGGCTTTGGCTGGCCTGCCTTGGCCGTGGCATGGCATGCTGCTGGCCTTGGCCTTGGCATGGCATGCTGCTGGCCTGCCTTGGCCGTGGCATGGCATGCTGCTGGCCTTGGCCATGGCATGGCATGCTGCTGGCTTGGGCTGGGCTGCCTTGGCCGTGGCATGGCATGCTGCTGGCCTTGGCCTTGGCATGGCATGCTGCTGGCTTTGGCTGGGCTGCCTTGGCCGTGGCATGGCATGCTGCTGGCCTTGGCCTTGGCATGGCATGCTGCTGGCTTTGGCTGGCCTGCCTTGGCCGTGGCATGGCAGGCTGCTGGCCTTGGCCTTGACATGGCATGCTGCTGGCTTTGGCTGGGCTGCCTTGGCCGTGGCATGGCATGCTGCTGGCCTTGGCCTTGGCATGGCATGCTGCTGGCTTTGGCTGGCCTGCCTTGGCCGTGGCATGGCATGCTGCTGGCCTTGGCCATGGCATGGCATGCTGCTGGATTGGGCTGGGCTGCCTTGGCCGTGGCATGGCATGCTGCTGGCCTAGGCCTTGGCATGGCATGCTGCTCGCTTTGGCTGGCCTGCCTTGGCCGTGGCATGGCATGCTGCTGGCCTTGGCCTTGGCATGGCTCGCTGCTGGCATTGGCTGGGCTGCCTTGGCCGTGGCATCGCATGCTGCTGGCCTTGGCCTTGGCATGGCATGCTGCTGGCTTCGGCTGGGCTGCCTTGGCCGTGGCATGGCATGCTGCTGGCCTTGGCCTTGGCATGGCATGCTGCTGGCCTTGGCCTTGGCATGGCATGCTGCTGGCTTTGGCTGGCCTGCCTTGGCCGTGGCATGGCATGCTGCTGGCCTTGGCCTTGGCATGGCATGCTGCTGGCTTTGGCTGGCCTGCCTTGGCCGTGGCATGGCATGCTGCTGGCCTTGGCCATGGCATGGCATGCTGCTGGCTTGGGCTGGGCTGCCTTGGCCGTGGCATGGCATGCTGCTGGCCTTGGCCTTGGCATGGCTTGCTGCTGGCTTTGGCTGGGCTGCCTTGGCCGTGGCATGGCATGCTGCTGGCCTTGGCCTTGTCATGGCATGCTGCTGGCTTTGGCTGGGCTGCCTTGGCCGTGGCATGGCATGCTGCTGGCCTTGGCCTTGGCATGGCAAGCTGCTGGCTTTGGCTGGGATGCCTTGGCCGTGCCATGGCATGCTGCTGGCCTTGGCCTTGGCCTTGGCATGGCATGCTGCTGGCTTTGGCTGGGCTGCCTTGGCCGTGGCATGGCATGCTGCTGGCCTTGGCCTTGGCATGGCATCCTGCTGGCTTTGGCTGGGCTGCCTTGGCCGTGGCATGGCATGCTGCTGGCCTTGGCCTTGGCATGGCATGCTGCTGGCTTTGGCTGGCCTGCCTTGGCCGTGGCATGGCATGCGGCTGGCCTTGGCCTTGGCATGGCATGCTGCTGGCTTTGGCTGGCCTGCCTTGGCCTTGGCATGGCAAGCTGCTGGCCTTGGCCTTGGCCTTGGCATGGCATGCTGCTGGCTTTGGCTGGGCTGCCTTGGCCGTGGCATGGCATGCTGCTGGCCTTGGCCTTGGCATGGCATCCTGCTCGCTTTGGCTGGGCTGCCTTGGCCGTGGCATGGCATGCTGCTGGCCTTGGCCTTGGCATGGCATGCTGCTGGCTTTGGCTGGCCTGCCTTGGCCGTGGCATGGCATGCGGCTGGCCTTGGCCTTGGCATGGCATGCTGCTGGCCTTGGCCTTGGCATGGCATGCTGCTGGCTTTGGCTGGCCTGCCTTGGCCGTGCCATGGCATGCTGCTGGCCTTGGCCTTGGCATGGCATGCTGCTGGCTTTGGCTGGGCTGCCTTGGCCGTGGCATGGCATGCTGCTGGCCTTGGCCTTGGCATGGCATGCTGCTGGCTTTGGCTGGCCTGCCTTGGCCGTGGCATGGCATGCTGCTGGCCTTGGCCATGGCATGGCATGCTGCTGGCTTGGGCTGGGCTGCCTTGGCCGTGGCATGGCATGCGGCTGGCCTAGGCCTTGGCATGGCATGCTGCTGGCTTTGGCTGGCCTGCCTTGGCCGGTGCATGGCATGCTGCTGGCCTTGGCCTTGGCATGGCTTGCTGCTGGCATTGGCTGGGCTGCCTTGGCCGTGGCATGGCATGCTGCGGGCCTTGGCCTTGGCATGGCATGCTGCTGGCTTTGGCTGGGCTGCCTTGGCCGTGGCATGGCATGCTGCTGGCCTTGGCCTTGGCATGGCTTGCTGCTGGCATTGGCTGGGCTGCCTTGGCCGTGGCATCGCATGCTGCTGGCCTTGGCCTTGGCATGGCATGCTGCTGGCTTTGGCTGGAGTGCCTTGGCCGTGGCATGGCATGCTGCTGGCCTTGGCCTTGGCATGGCATGCTGCTGGCTTTGGCTGGCCTGCCTTGGCCTTGGCATGGCATGCTGCTGGCCTTGGCCTTGGCATGGCATGCTGCTGGCTTTGGCTGGCCTGCCTTGGCCGTGGCATGGCAAGCTGCTGGCCTTGGCCTTGGCATGGCATGCTGCTGGCTTTGGCTGGGCTGCCTTGGCCGTGGCATGGCATGCTGCTGGCCTTGGTATTGGCATGGCATGCTGCTGGCTTTGGCTGGCCTGCCTTGGCCGTGGCATGGCATGCTGCTGGCCTTGGCCATGGCATGGCATGCTGCTGGCTTGGGCTGGGCTGCCTTGGCCGTGGCATGGCATGCTGCTGGCCTAGGCCTTGGCATGGCATGCTGGTGGCTTTGGCTGGCCTGCCTTGGCCGTGGCATGGCATGCTGCTGGCCTTGGCCTTGGCATGGCTTGCTGCTGGCATTGGCTGGGCTGCCTTGGCCGTGGCATCGCATGCTGCTGGCCTTGGCCTCGGCATGGCATGCTGCGGGCTTTGGCTGGGCTGCCTTGGCCGTGCCATGGCATGCTGCTGGCCTTGGCCTTGGCATGGCATGCTGCTGGCTTTGGCTGGCCTGCCTTGGCCGTGGCATGGCATGCTGCTGGCCTTGGCCTTGGCATGGCATGCTGCTGGCTTTGGCTGGCCTGCCTTGGCCGTGGCATGGCATGCGGCTGGCCTTGGCCTTGGCATGGCATGCTGCTGGCTTTGGCTGGGCTGCCTTGGCCGTGCCATGGCATGCTGCTGGCCTTGGCCTTGGCATGGCATGCTGCTGGCTTTGGCTGGGTTGCCTGGGCCGTGGCATGGCATGCTGCTGGCCTTGGCCTTGGCATGGCATGCTGCTGGCTTTGGCTGGCCTTCCTCGGCCGTGGCATGGCATGCTGCTGGCCTTGGCCTTGGCATGGCATGCTGCTGGCTTTGGCTGGCCTGCCTTGGCCGTGGCATGGCATGCGGCTGGCCTTGGCCTTGGCATGGCATGCTGCTGGCTTTGGCTGGCCTGCCTTGGCCGTGCCATGGCATGCTGCTGGCCTTGGCCTTGGCATGGCATGCTGCTGGCTTTGGCTGGCCTGCCTTGGCCGTGCCATGGCATGCTGCTGGCCTTGGCCTTGGCATGGCATGCTGCTGGCTTTGGCTGGGCTGCCTTGGCCGTGGCATGGCATGCTGCTGGCCTTGGCCTTGGCATGGCATGCTGCTGGCTTTGGCTGGCCTGCCTTGGCCGTGGCATGGCATGCTGCGGGCCTAGGCCTTGGCATGGCATGCTGCTGGCTTGGGCTGGGCTGCCTTGGCCGTGGCATGGCATGCTGCTGGCCTAGGCCTTGGCATGGCATGCTGCTGGCTTTGCCTGGCCTGCCTTGGCCGTGGCATGGCATGCTGCTGGCCTTGGCCTTGGCATGGCTTGCTGCTGGCTTTGGCTGGGCTGCCTTGGCCGTGGCATGGCATGCTGCTGGCCTTGGCCTTGGCATGGCATGCTGCTGGCTTTGGCTGGCCTGCCTTGGCCGTGGCATGGCATGCTGCTGGCCTTGGCCATGGCATGGCATGCTGCTGGCTTGGGCTGGGCTGCCTTGGCCGTGGCATGGCATGCTGCTGGCCTTTGCCTTGGCATGGCTTGCTGCTGGCATTGGCTGGGCTGCCTTGGCCGTGGCATGGCATGCTGCTGGCCTTGGCCTTGGCTTGGCATGCTGCTGGCCATGGCCTTGGCATGGCATGCTGCTGGCTTTGGCTGGGCTGCCTTGGCCGTGGCATGGCATGCTGCTGGCCTTGGCCTTGGCATGGCATGCTGCTGGCTTTGGCTGGCCTGCCTTGGCCGTGGCATGGCATGCTGCTGGCCTTGCCCATGGCATGGCATGCTGCTGGCTTGGGCTGGGC
Source organism: Camellia sinensis (assembly GCF_055761805.1). Taxonomy (NCBI): domain Eukaryota; kingdom Viridiplantae; phylum Streptophyta; class Magnoliopsida; order Ericales; family Theaceae; genus Camellia; species Camellia sinensis. Next base: position 145,484,055 of record NC_138974.1, on the reverse strand, counting down.
TGCCTTGGCCGTGGCATGGCATGCTGCTGGCCTTGGCCTTGGCATGGCATGCTGCTGGCTTTGGCTGGGCTGCCTTGGCCGTGGCATGGCATGCTGCTGGCCTTGGCCTTGGCATGGCATGCTGCTGGCTTTGGCTGGCCTGCCTTGGCCGTGGCATGGCAGGCTGCTGGCCTTGGCCTTGGCATGGCATGCTGCTGGCTTTGGCTGGGCTGCCTTGGCCGTGGCATGGCATGCTGCTGGCCTTGGCCTTGGCATGGCATGCTGCTGGCTTTGGCTGGCCTGCCTTGGCCGTGGCATGGCATGCTGCTGGCCTTGGCCATGGCATGGCATGCTGCTGGATTGGGCTGGGCTGCCTTGGCCGTGGCATGGCATGCTGCTGGCCTAGGCCTTGGCATGGCATGCTGCTAGCTTTGGCTGGCCTGCCTTGGCCGTGGCATGGCATGCTGCTGGCCTTGGCCTTGGCATGGCTTGCTGCTGGCATTGGCTGGGCTGCCTTGGCCGTGGCATCGCATGCTGCTGGCCTTGGCCTTGGCATGGCATGCTGCTGGCTTCGGCTAGGCTGCCTTGGCCGTGGCATGGCATGCTGCTGGCCTTGGCCTTGGCATGGCATGCTGCTCGCCTTGGCCTTGGCATGGCATGCTGCTGGCTTTGGCTGGCCTGCCTTGGCCGTGGCATGGCATGCTGCTGGCCTTGGCCTTGGCATGGCATGCTGCTGGCTTTGGCTGGCCTGCCTTGGCCGTGGCATGGCATGCTGCTGGCCTTGGCCATGGCATGGCATGCTGCTGGCTTGGGCTGGGCTGCCTTGGCCGTGGCATGGCATGCTGCTGGCCTTGGCCTTGGCATGGCTTGCTGCTGGCTTTGGCTGGGCTGCCTTGGCCATGGCATGGCATGCTGCTGGCCTTGGCCTTGGCATGGCATGCTGCTGGCTTTGGCTGGGCTGCCTTGGCCGTGGCATGGCATGCTGCTGGCCTTGGCCTTGGCATGGCAAGCTGCTGGCTTTGGCTGGGATGCCTTGGCCGTGCCATGGCATGCTGCTGGCCTTGGCCTTGGCCTTGGCATGGCATGCTGCTGGCTTTGGCTGGGCTGCCTTGGCCGTGGCATGGCATGCTGCTGGCCTTGGCCTTGGCATGGCATCCTGCTGGCTTTGGCTGGGCTGCCTTGGCCGTGGCATGGCATGCTGCTGGCCTTGGCCTTGGCATGGCATGCTGCTGGCTTTGGCTGGCCTGCCTTGGCCGTGGCATGGCATGCGGCTGGCCTTGGCCTTGGCATGGCATGCTGCTGGCTTTGGCTGGCCTGCCTTGGCCGTGCCATGGCATGCTGCTGGCCTTGGCCTTGGCATGGCATGCTGCTGGCTTTGGCTGGGCTGCCTTGGCCGTGGCATGGCATGCTGCTGGCCTTGGCCATGGCATGGCATGCTGCTGGCTTTGGCTGGCCTGCCTTGGCCGTGGCATGACATGCTGCTGGCCTTGGCCTTGGCATGGCAAGCTGCTGGCTTTGGCTGGGCTGCCTTGGCCGTGGCATGGCATGCTGCTGGCCTTGGCCTTGGCATGGCATGCTGCTGGCTTTGGCTGGGCTGCCTTGGCCGTGGCATGGCATGCTGCTGGCCTTGGCCATGGCATGGCATGCTGCTGGCTTTGGCTGGCCTGCCTTGGCCGTGACATGGCATGCTGCTGGCCTTGGCCTTGGCATGGCAAGCTGCTGGCTTTGGCTGGGCTGCCTTGGCCGTGGCGTGGCATGCTGCTGGCCTTGGCCTTGGCCTTGGCATGGCATGCTGCTGGCTTTGGCTGGGCTGGCTTGGCCGTGGCATGCCATGCTGCTGGCCATGGCCTTGGGGCTGCTGTTCTTATCACTAGACGTGCGTTGCGTGCGAAGGCGTGCAAAGGCGTGCGCGACCATGCGCGCAACACGCGCACCGTGGTCAAAAGACCACGCGCGCGGTATTTGCACAGGCCACGCTGCCCACGCCGCGGGCATGCCAGGCCAGGCTGCCCTGGCCGGCTGCATGCCAGGCCGCCCAGGCCGTGCGCATGCCATGCCGTGCTGCCACGGCCGGCTGCATGCCAGGCCGCCCAGGCCGTGCGCATGCCATGCCGTGCTGCCCACGCCGCGGGCATGCCAGGCCGGCTGCATGCCAGGCCGCCCAGGCCGTGCGCATGCCATGCCGTGCTGCCCAGGCCGGCTGCATGCCAGGCCGCCCAGGCCGTGCGCATGCCATGCCGTGCTACCCAGGCCGTGCTGCCCAGGCCGCGGGCATGCCAGGCCGGCTGCATGCCAGGCTGCCCAGGCCGTGCGCATGCCATGCCGTGCTGCCCATGCCGCGCGCATGCCATGCCGCCCAAGGCCGCGCCCGAGCCGCCCAAGGCCGCGCCCAGGCCGCCCAAGGCCGCGGCCGAGCCGCCCAAGGCCGCAGCCCAGGCCGCGGTCGAGCCGCAGTGCATATAACCCAAGGCCGCAGCCCAGGCCGCGCCCAACATCGGGCGTACCTGACACTGCCTGGCCCTGGGCAAGGGTGGTGCCCCCCCCTTATAATAGGCTGTTAAGCCCTTTTCAATCTGGCAGGAGGAAACATCAAGCATGTTCGAGGAGTCATAATGGGGTTTTTTTAAAAAGTAATGGTTTTTTGCCAAAACTTTCAACATGAAAGTTGTAGGAAATAATTTAATACACCATAAAAAAAATTAAAAAAAATATTTTTTTACCGAAAATATTTTATTTTAATTTATTTCGATTTTAATACTTAAAAAATAAGAAAAATTAATAAAAATGGTCAAAAAATTATGGAAAAATTCCAATAATTAAAGGATGATTCACTAGTAATTATAGAAATTATTAAATTATTTTTTTCATTTTTTTTTTATTTTGATTTTTTTTGCCAAATAAGGGCTTTAAAAATTCGAAAAGCTCAAGAAAAATTGCAAAAAAATAGGGAATGACATTTAGAATTGATTGTAGTGCATTTTTAATTGTGTTGCACGGTTTGGGTAAGATTATAAAAGAATCATGTTCAAAAAGATCGATCAAGGCGGTGGCATGCCATGGCCTTGGCCTTGGCCTTTGCCCGCGGCCTTGGCCTTGGCCTTGGCCATGCCTTGCACAGGGACTTGGCCTTGCCCACTGCCTTGGCCTTGGCCTTGGCCTTTGCCCGCGGCCTTGGCCTTGGCCTTGGCCATGCCTTGCACAGGGACTTGGCCTTGCCCACTGCCTTGGCCTTGGCCTTTGCCCGCGGCCTTGGCCTTGGCCATGCCTTGCACAGGGACTTGGCCTTGCCCACTGCCTTGGCCTTGGCCTTGGCCATGGCATGGCATGCTCGCCGAGGCTGTGGCATGCCTTGCTCTGCTAGCCAAGGCCGCGGCGTGGCATGCTCGCCCAGCCCGTGGCATGCCATGCTCGCCCAGCCCGTGGCACGCCATGTTGGCCCAAGGCATTGGCATGGCATGCCGGCCAAGGCATGCTGGCCAACGCTGCACAAAGCGGTGCCATGGCATGGCATGCTGACCAAGACCGTGCCATGGCATGCTGGGCGAGGCCGTGGCATGGCATGCTGGCCGAGGCCGTGGCTTGCCATGCCGCCACGGCCGTGGCATGCCGGGCAACGGACCTGCATGGCCCAGCCCGTGGCACGCCATGTTGGCCCAAGGCATTGGCGTGGCATGCCGGCCAAGGCATGCTGGCCAACGCCGCGGCACGGCGTGCTGGACAAGGCGGTGCCATGGCATGGCATGCTGACCAAGACAGTGCCATGGCATGCTGGCCGAGGCCGTGGCAAGGCATGCTGGCCGAGGCCGTGGCTCGCCATGCCGCCACGGCCGTGGCATGCTGGGCAACGGACCGGCACGGCATGCTGGCCGTAGCGGTGGCACGACATGCTGGCCAAGGCAGTGGCATGGCATGTTGGCCAAGGCTAAGGCATGGCACGCCGTGGCAAGGCACGCTGGCCAAGGCAGTCGCAAGCCATGCGGGCCGAGGCCGTGGCATGGCATGCGGGCCGAGGCCGTGGCATGGCATGCGGGCCGAGGCCGTGGCATGGCATGTTGGGCAACGACGTGGCAAGGCATGCGGGCCGAGCCCGTGGCATGGCTTCCGGGCAGAGGCCGTGGCATGGCACGCCGGCCGAGCCCGTGGCATGGCATGCGAGCCGAGGCCGTGGCATGGCATGGCATGCGGGCCGAGGCCGTGGCATGGCATTCCGTCCTTGGCATGCGGGGCAACGCTGTGGCATGGCATGCGGGCCGAGGCCGTGGCAAGGCATGTTGGCCAAGGCCATGGCATGGCCCGCTGGGCAACGCGGTGCCGTGGCATGCTGGGCAACGCCGCGGCAAGGCATGCGGGCCGAGGCCTTGGCATGGCATGCGGGCCGAGGCCGTGGCATGGCATGCGGGCCGAGGCCGTGCCATGGCATGTTGGGCGACGCCGTCGCAAGGCCTGCGGGCCGAGGCCGTGGCATGGCATGTTGGGCGACGCCGTAGCAAGGCATGCGGGCCGAGGCCGTGCCATGTCATGTTGGGCAACGTCGTAGCAAGGCATGCGGGCCGGGGCCGTGGCATAGCATGTTGGGCAACGTCGTAGCAAGGCATGCGGGCCGAGGCCGTGGCACGGCATGCGGGCCGAGGCCGTGGCATGGCATGTTGGGCGACGCCGTCGCAAGGCATGCGGGCCGAGGCCGTGGCATGGCATGTTTGGCAACGCCGTGGAAAGACATGCGGGCCGTGGCATGGCATGGCATGCGGGCCGAGGCCGTGGCATGGCACCTTGGGCAACGTCGTAGCAAGGCATGCGGGCCGAGGCCGCGGCATGGCATGTTGGGCGACGCCGTAGCAAGGCATGCGGTCCGAGGCCGTGGCATGTCATGCGGGCCGAGGCCGTGGCATGGCATGTTTGGCAACGCCGTGGCAAGACATGCGGGCCGTGGCATGGCATGGCATGCGGGCCGAGGCCGTGGCATGGCATGTTGGGCAACGCCGTGGCAAGGCATGCGGGCCGAGGCCGTGGCATGTCATGCGGGCCGAGGCCGTGGCATGGCATGCGGGCCGAGGCCGTGGCATGGCATGCGGGCCGAGGCCGTGGCATGGCATGTTGGGCGACGCCGTAGCAAGGCATGCGGGCCGAGGCCGTGGCTCGACATGTTGGCCCAGGCTAAGGCATGGCACGCCGGGCAACGCGGTGGCATGGCATGCTCGGCAACGCGGTGGCAAGGCATGCGGGCCGGGGCCGTGGCATGGGATGTTGGGCGACGCCGTAGCAAGGCATGCGGGCCGAGGCCGTGGCATGGCATGCGGGCCGAGGCCGTGGCATGGCATGTTGGGCGACGCCGTGGCATGGCATGCGGGCCGAGGCCGTGGCATGGCATTTTGGCAACGCCGTGGCAAGACATGCGGGCCGTGGCATGGCATGGCATGCGGGCCGAGGCCGTGGCATGGCATGTTGGGCGACGCCGTAGCAAGGCATGCGGGCCGAGGCCGTGGCATGTCATGCGGGCCGTGGCCGTGGCATGGCGTGCGGGCCGAGGCCGTGGCATGTCATGCGGGCCGAGGCCGTGGCATGGCATGCGGGCCGAGGCCTTGGCATGGCATGCGGGCCGAGGCCGTGGCATGGCATGTTGGGCCACGCCTTAGCAAGGCATGCGGGCCGAGGCCGTGGCTCGACATGTTGGCCAAGGCAAAGGCATGGCACGCCGGGCAACGCGGTGGCATGGCATGCTGGGCAACGCGGTGGCAAGGCATGCGGGCCGAGGCCGTGGCATGGCATGGTGGGCAACGCCGTGGCAAGGCATGCGGGCCGAGGCCGTGGCATGGCATGCGGGCATGCGGGCCGAGGCCGTGGCATGGCATGCGGGCCGAGGCCGTGGCATGGCATGTTGGGCGACGCCGTAGCAAGGCATGCGGGCCGAGGCCGTGCCATGTCATGTTGGGCAACGTCGTAGCAAGGCATGCGGGCCGGGGCCGTGGCATGGCATGTTGGGCAACGTCGTAGCAAGGCATGCGGGCCGAGGCCGTGGCACGGCATGCGGGCCGAGGCCGTGGCATGGCATGTTGGGCGACGCCGTCGCAAGGCATGCGGGCCGAGGCCGTGGCATGGCATGTTTGGCAACGCCGTGGCAAGACATGCGGGCCGTGGCATGGCATGGCATGCGGGCCGAGGCCGTGGCATGGCACCTTGGGCAACGTCGTAGCAAGGCATGCGGGCCGAGGCCGCGGCATGGCATGTTGGGCGACGCCGTAGCAAGGCATGCGGTCCTAGGCCGTGGCATGTCATGCGGGCCGAGGCCGTGGCATGGCATGTTTGGCAACGCCGTGGCAAGACATGCGGGCCGTGGCATGGCATGGCATGCGGGCCGAGGCCGTGGCATGGCATGTTGGGCAACGCCGTGGCAAGGCATGCGGGCCGAGGCCGTGGCATGTCATGCGGGCCGAGGCCGTGGCATGGCATGCGGGCCGAGGCCGTGGCATGGCATGTTGGGCGACGCCGTAGCAAGGCATGCGGGCCGAGGCCGTGGCTCGACATGTTGGCCCAGGCTAAGGCATGGCACGCCGGGCAACGCGGTGGCATGGCATGCCGGGCAACGCGGTGGCAAGGCATGCGGGCCTAGGCCGTGGCATGGCATGTTGGGCAACGCCGTAGCAAGGCATGCGGGCCGAAGCCGTGGCATGGCATGCGGGCCGTGGCCGTGGCATGGCATGTTGGGCGACGCCGTGGCATGGCATGCGGGCCGAGGCCGTGGCATGGCATGTTGGGCGACGCCGTGGCAAGGCATGCGGGCCGAGGCCGTGGCATGTCATGCGGGCCGTGGCCGTGGCATGGCATGCGGGCCGAGGCCGTGTCATGGCATGTTTGGCAACGCCGTGGCAAGACATGCGGGCCGTGGCAAGGCATGGCATGCGGGCCGAGGCCGTGGCTCGACATGTTGGCCAAGGCTAAGGCATGGCACGCCGGGCAACGCGGTGGCATGGCATGCTGGGCAACGCGGCGGCAAGGCATGCGGGCCGAGGCCGCGGCATGGCATGGTGGGCCACGCCGTGGCAAGGCATGCGGGCCGAGGCCGTGGCATGGCATGCGGGCATGGGGGCCGAGGCCGTGGCATGGCATGCGGGCCGAGGCCGTGGCATGGCATGCGGGCCGAGGCCTTGGCTCGACATGTTGGCCAAGGCTAAGGCATGGCACGCCGGGCAACGCGGTGGCATGGCATGCTGGGCAACGCGGTGGCAAGGCATGCGGGCCTAGGCCGTGGCATGGCATGTTGGGCAACGCCGTAGCAAGGCATGCGGGCCGAGGCCGTGGCATGGCATGCGGGCCGAGGCCGTGGCATGGCATGCGGGCCGTGGCCGTGGCATGGCATGTTGGGCGACGCCGTGGCATGGCATGCGGGCCGAGGCCGTGGCATGGCATGCGGGCCGAGGCCGTGGCATGGCATGTTGGGCGACGCCGTGGCAAGGCATGCGGGCCGAGAACGTGGCATGTCATGCGGGCCGTGGCCGTGGCCTGGCATGCGGGCCGAGGCCGTGTCATGGCATGTTTGGCAACGCCGTGGCAAGACATGCGGGCCGTGGCAAGGCATGGCATGCGGGCCGAGGCCGTGGCTCGACATGTTGGCCAAGGCTAAGGCATGGCACGCCGGGCAACGCGGTGGCATGGCATGCTGGGCAACGCGGTGGCAAGGCATGCGGGCCGAGGCCGTGGCATGGCATGGTGGGCAACGCCGTGGCAAGGCATGCGGGCCGAGGCCGTGGCATGGCATGCGGGCATGCGGGCCGAGGCCGTGGCATGTCATGCGGGCCGAGGCCGTGGCATGGCATGCGGGCCGAGGCCTTGGCTCGACATGTTGGCCAAGGCTAAGGCATGGCACGCCGGGCAACGCGGTGGCATGGCATGCTGGGCAACGCGGTGGCAAGGCATGCGGGCCTAGGCCGTGGCATGGCATGTTGGGCAACGCCGTAGCAAGGCATGCGGGCCGAGGCCGTGGCATGGCATGCGGGCCGAGGCCGTGCCATGGCATGCGGGCCGTGGCCGTGGCATGGCATGTTGGGCGACGCCGTGGCATGGCATGCGGGCCGAGGCCGTGGCATGGCATGCGGGCCGAGGCCGTGGCATGGCATGTTGGGCGACGCCGTGGCAAGGCATGCGGGCTGAGGCCGTGGCATGTCATGCGGGCCGTGGCCGTGGCATGGCATGCGGGCCGAGGCCGTGTCATGGCATGTTTGGCAACGCCGTGGCAAGACATGCGGGCCGTGGCAAGGCATGGCATGCGGGCCGAGGCCGTGGCTCGACATGTTGGCCAAGGCTAAGGCATGGCACGCCGGGCAACGCGGTGGCATGGCATGCTGGGCAACGCGGTGGCAAGGCATGCGGGCCGAGGCCGTGGCATGGCATGGTGGGCAACGCCGTGGCAAGGCATGCGGGCCGAGGCCGTGGCATGTCATGCGGGCCGAGGCCGTGGCATGGCATGCGGGCCGAGGCCTTGGCTCGACATGTTGGCCAAGGCTAAGGCATGGCACGCCGGGCAACGCGGTGGCATGGCATGCTGGGCAACGCGGTGGCAAGGCATGCGGGCCTAGGCCGTGGCATGGCATGTTGGGCAACGCCGTAGCAAGGCATGCGGGCCGAGGCCGTGGCATGGCATGCGGGCCGAGGCCGTGCCATGGCATGCGGGCCGTGGCCGTGGCATGGCATGTTGGGCGACGCCGTGGCATGGCATGCGGGCCGAGGCCGTGGCATGGCATGCGGGCCGAGGCCGTGGCATGGCATGTTGGGCGACGCCGTGGCAAGGCATGCGGGCCGAGGCCGTGGCATGTCATGCGGGCCGTGGCCGTGGCATGGCATGCGGGCCGAGGCCGTGTCATGGCATGTTTGGCAACGCCGTGGCAAGACATGCGGGCCGTGGCAAGGCATGGCATGCGGGCCGAGGCCGTGGCTCGACATGTTGGCCAAGGCTAAGGCATGGCACGCCGGGCAACGCGGTGGCATGGCATGCTGGGCAACGCGGTGGCAAGGCATGCGGGCCGAGGCCGTGGCATGGCATGGTGGGCAACGCCGTGGCAAGGCATGCGGGCCGAGGCCGTGGCATGGCATGCGGGCCGAGGCCGTGGCATGGCATGTTGGGCGACGCCGTAGCAAGGCATGCGGGCCGAGGCCGTGGCTCGACATGTTGGCCAAGGCTAAGGCATGGCACGCCGGGCAACGCGGTGGCATGGCATGCTGGGCAACGCGGTGGCAAGGCATGCGGGCCGAGGCCGTGGCATGGCATGCGGGCCGAGGCCGTGGCATGGCATGCGGGCCGTGGCCGTGGCATGGCATGCGGGCCGAGGCCGTGGCATGGCATGCGGGCCGAGGCCTTGGCTCGACATGTTGGCCAAGGCTAAGGCATGGCACGCCGGGCAACGCGGTGGCATGGCATGCCGGGCAACGCGGTGGCAAGGCATGCGGGCCTAGGCCGTGGCATGGCATGTTGGGCAATGCCGTAGCAAGGCATGCGGGCCGAGGCCGTGGCATGGCATGCGGGCCGAGGCCGTGGCATGGCATGCGGGCCGTGGCCGTGGCATGGCATGTTGGGCGACGCCGTGGCATGGCATGCGGGCCGAGGCCGTGGCATGGCATGTTGGGCGACGCCGTAGCAAGGCATGCGGGCCGAGGCCGTGGCATGTCATGCGGGCCGTGGCCGTGCCATGGCTTGCGGGCCGAGGCCGTGTCATGGTATGTTTGGCAACGCCGTGGCAAGACATGCGGGCCGTGGCAAGGCATGGCATGCGGGCCGAGGCCGTGGCTCGACATGTTGGCCAAGGCTAAGGCATGGCACGCCGGGCAACGCGGTGGCATGGCATGCTGGGCAACGCGGTGGCAAGGCATGCGGGCCGAGGCCGTGGCATGGCATGTTGGGCAACGCCGTAGCAAGGCATGCGGGCCGAGGCCGTGGCATGGCATGCGGGCCGAGGCCGTGGCATGGCATGCGGGCCGTGGCCGTGGCATGGCATGCGGGCCGTGGCCGTGGCATGGCATGCGGGCCGAGGCCGTGGCATGGCATGCGGGCCGAGGCCTTGGCTCGACATGTTGGCCAAGGCTAAGGCATGGCACGCCGGGCAACGCGGTGGCATGGCATGCCGGGCAACGCGGTGGCAAGGCATGCGGGCCTAGGCCGTGGCATGGCATGTTGGGCAATGCCGTAGCAAGGCATGCGGGCCGAGGCCGTGGCATGGCATGCGGGCCGAGGCCGTGGCATGGCATGCGGGCCGTGGCCGTGGCATGGCATGTTGGGCGACGCCGTGGCATGGCATGCGGGCCGAGGCCGTGGCATGGCATGTTGGGCGACGCCGTAGCAAGGCATGCGGGCCGAGGCCGTGGCATGTCATGCGGGCCGTGGCCGTGCCATGGCTTGCGGGCCGAGGCCGTGTCATGGTATGTTTGGCAACGCCGTGGCAAGACATGCGGGCCGTGGCAAGGCATGGCATGCGGGCCGAGGCCGTGGCTCGACATGTTGGCCAAGGCTAAGGCATGGCACGCCGGGCAACGCGGTGGCATGGCATGCTGGGCAACGCGGTGGCAAGGCATGCGGGCCGAGGCCGTGGCATGGCATGTTGGGCAACGCCGTAGCAAGGCATGCGGGCCGAGGCCGTGGCATGGCATGCGGGCCGAGGCCGTGGCATGGCATGCGGGCCGTGGCCGTGGCACGGCATGTTGGGCGACGCCGTGGCATGGCATGTTTGGCATCGCCGTGGCAAGACATGCGGGCCGTGGCAGGGCATGGCATGCGGGCCGAGGCCGTGGCATGGCATGTTGGGCAACGCCGTGGCAAGGCATGCGGGCCGAGGCCGT